>NC_053023.1:57325008-57576629 GCF_003073215.2 Triticum urartu | reverse complement strand
TTTGTTCTTAGTATAACATTGTTTGGAATTCCAACATGCACCCTTGTGCACAATATGAGATCATTTCAACAAACTATGCCATGAATGTGGCCATAAGTTTCATCATTTGGCTTGAAAGCCACTGATCTCCACACGTGATAGCTCGTTTCTGAGAACACTTTTTTAAAATAATTGCCGTATTACAAGTTTGTTATTTTTCCTGGGAACTTGGCCACATATAATGACACAATGCGAAGGTTTCCCCATTTTTTGAATTTTTTTGAATTTTTTATGCCCGTTCCAAAACGCGGTCAAAACGGCGGGAATGACCGTTCCTAGCTAGTGGTTGAATCTTGGAATTTTTTTGGTGTTTCTCTGATTAAATAGATACTTATGTACCTTGAAATTCTTTTTGGAAAAAATAAAGAGCAAAGTACAAGACAACTACAGTTTAAATTTGACCCGCTTCCACCTGAATCGGCGGAAATTTGTCTTTTTCGTGAGAGGTGGATCAAAACTTTGTACACCCAACCATTTGGTCAATTGTGCATTAAATATGTCATAGTATTTTAGAAAACTGATTTGGTACAACTTTGCAACTAATATATGGTAGGTCCTTCACAAAAAAAGTCATTTTGGGCACTCGGAAAATGATTAAAAATAGCTAGAAAGATCAGAAATGGATAGAAATTGGTCCTTATCCATAAAATGTGGTCTAACTCTAGTGAAAATTTGTGTGGTGCCATTTTGCAAAATATTTTTGATAGCTACTTCACAAAATCCCTCTATTTTTAGTACTTAGACACTTTTTTAAATCACTGGTTTTTCGAACCAATCAGGACTCTTCCCACGGATCGATGACATGGCGCCCATCCATCCATCTCTCCATCCCACATCCATCCATCCATCTATCTACAGAAAAAAAGAAAAAAAGATAGCCCCACCCGCAGCCCAAACCCTAGCTCAGATCGACCCTTCCTCCCTTGTCCCCATCTCCTCGCCGCCGCCGCCCCCCTCCCGATCTCGCCGCCATCGCACCCTTCCTCCCTCGTCCCCATCTCCCGATTCCTCCCCCGCCGCCCCTCCCTTCCACCACCCTAGGCACTCCACCGCCCTGACCTCGCCGCCCCCACCCGTCGTGGTTGTCGTCCTAGGGTTCTACCGCCCACACCTCGCCCCCTGCCTCTCCACCCAGACGGCCTCGACCAGATCTAAGGCCTAGCCCTAGCACGCCGCAACCGTTTGCCGCCGCGGATCCCGCGAGCCCCGTCCTCTTCTACTCTGTTTCGCGGCTCGGAGCTGCGACTGGATGGAGCTGCATCTGGCACCTACGGCAATGACCATGATGACGGGATTTCCCGGCCGGCCTCGAAGTGCCCAACCTCAAGAAGCACGGTGGCGGCACACGCAGCTGGATCCGCCATGATGCGCTGTGCAGACGCTCGAGGTTGATAAGGCCACCATGATGCGCCGCTGCGAGCTCCCCGCCCGCGACCTCCGCCTCCTCGACCCGCTCTTCATCTACCCCTCCACCGTCCTTGGCCGTGAGCGCGCCATCGTCGTCAACCTCGAGCAGATCCGCTGCGTCATCACCGCCGACGAGGTGCTCCTCCTCAACTCCCTCGACAACTACGTCTTCCAGTACGCCGCCGAGCTGCAGCGCCGCCTCCTCCAGTGCGCCGAGGGCGACGAGCTCCTCTTCGAGTTCCGCGCCCTCGAGCACACCCTCGAGGTCGCCTGCTCCTTCCTCGACGCCTTTATTCGAGTCGCCTGCTCTTTCTTTGAGTTCCGCGCCCTCGCCCTCGAGGTCGCCTGGTCCTTCCTCGAACTCAGCCAGAACAGAGCAATGTTTCCTTTATTCGAGTCTTGTATCAATGCATTGTTTCCAGCAATACTCTAAAATGGGTTTGATTTAATCTCATGTTTTTCACTGTTTATTGTATACTTTGGCGCACATGCGCTGCTGGTGTCGGACTTCGGGCCCAAGATCTCGTTCCGGATCGTCGACACCCTCCGTGACGCCAAGCTCAAGTCCGGGACCGAGATAAAGGTGATCGATTCAGTCTCAGTTAGTTATATTGGAGCACAACGGGATTGGTTTCGTGGTCTAATCTGTTGTTCATTGTGGCGGATGACGGGCGTAGTCGTCGCTGAAAAGATGCATCCTCGAGCTGGTCACGACCAAGGGCAGCAAGACCGAGCTGCAGCTCGGCTTCAGGTTCTGCCTGCCCTCTACTCGACTGAATGAAGCCAGTGGCCACTAGTTTACCATTGTTGAGTGGTGTCTGAATTTTGGGAAGTCTGAGTGTGCTTGGTCATTTTGGCAAGAAACCAGCGGTTATCATGATCGTGGGAGTGAACGGAGGTGGAAAGATGACATCGCTAGGTACTTCTCGGCATGCTTTACTGTATTCTTGGTTCTCGGTCGCATTTAGTGTAGACTTTGCAGCAGGAAGGAATGGTATAGGTTCTAGTAATCTAGCACTTTGGAGCTGCAGCGTAAATAAATTGTTGCCCCTCGAATGGTTTGAGTGCCATGAAGAATTGTTTATCATGCCTGTATGAATTGACTCACATAAACTCTGCATTCCTCTGCTTGATTCAGCAGTGTTAGTTGCGACCTGTTATTTTGTTGACAATGAACTACTCCCTCCGTTCCTAAATATATGACCTTTTGGTTATTCAATTTGAATTACCAAAACGTCATATATTTAGGAATGGAGGGAGTAAATGATTATAATCAAAAGAGAACTGCTAAATGGAAGAAGATTTTATAATCACAGAAAATTTGACAGCTTCTCTGTTTGTAAAAATTGTTGCTAGCTCTGTCTGTCAGCCCATATTTACTTGTTTCTTCCATTTAGATGGAGCAGGATCCCTCCATGGACGACATCGACGAGGAGGAAATCGACTCCCCAAACAAGGTTTGATCCTTACTTTGATGTTTTTTCCTATCGCTGCTATGTTGTAGTCTAGTTTCTGTTGTGGCTGTGAAACCAAACTAGGGTGGCCTGATTGATGAGGTCCTGTATGTGGCCTTGGTCTTAGTTCATATCATATTTGTTCCTTCCTGTATGATGCATGCTTGGTTAATGCTCACGGACTAGCTAGCTAAGGTGGTTGTTTTGCTACTGAATGAATGCTGTTTCAGTTTGTACCTCATCTAGCTAAGTTTTAGTTCTCTAAACTAGACGGCTATGCAGTTTCAGTTTACTCGGTCCAGTGATCCTGTTTTTGGATTTCTGCGGCTGTTCTCTAAACTAAATTTGGTTCAGTTAAAAAACTGCACTACCTGACTGTTTAGGGCAGCGAGCTTCTAACTGAAAAACGAGTTTGTTATGCTCATAATTTCAAGTTGGCCTCTACATATGAGTTGTAAAGCATGTTCTAAGGTTTCCGTAGAGTACTTATTTGCATCGTTTGGATGTACGGTTTGAGAGCAGCCGTCTATTTAGTTTGCTGTCCAGAAAAATATGCACGACTTCACTTGATTATATTCCTAACTTTTATGATTTATGACCCGCAGATTTTGGGCTTCATTCGTCAAAAGTTGGTGTACAAGGAACTCCAGGAGAAGAATCCCAAAGAAAACCCGCACCCACAGCACCCAACAATGTGTTTTAGCACCCACCGCGTCGTCGAAGCCGGCCAAGTCGGGTGGAGGTAAGCAGAAGAAGAAGTGGAGCAAGGGCAAGAAAAAGGAGAAGGTGAACAACACGGTGATCTTCGACCAGGCCACCTACGACAAGCTGCTCACCGAGGTGCCCAAGTACAAGCAGATCATGCCCTCCGTCCTCTCCGAGCGACTCAGGGTAACGCACTCCCTCTGGATTTGTTATTCTTACTTGCTTCCTTCCTTCCTATGTGAAGTGACATCTGGGGATGGTAGGATATGTGTGTGATGCATCATGGCTCCTGGTCAAGTACTTTACTGTGATGCTCTGTTTTGGGGTCAGTCTGTACAATTGTAAGAACACACCCATGCACTAGTGTTATGAATTGATTGGATGCTGGATTCGGCTGCTGCATCAGTTTTTTGTGCAGATTTTGCTTGGTGTGCCATGTTATAGATAGGGTGCAGTGGATTTGATATGGCCATCTGGTCATCATTTATGTCATGTGTCACAGTTATTCAACATAGCCATTGATTTGTAGTGTTTCATATGGTTAAATGTGGTTTGATGCTGCTGCTTTACACTTAATTAACATGTCCCTGCATCTTACTGTCAACAATATGTGCCTGACATGCCTTGTGCATTAGAACTACTGATTGATGTGAGCACCGTGCATTTTCAAGTATGCACAATGTATATTAGTGTGTCATATGTTTGTTTGATTTTTATGGTGCTGTAGATCAACGGGTCGCTGGCTCGCAGGGCCATCAAGGACCTGATGGAGAGGGGACTCATCAGGATGGTGTCAATCCAGTCCAGCCAGCAGATCTTCACCAGGGCGACAAACACTGCCACCAGTCATGTTAATATTCAGCTGTATTTTATAGTTGAATACCTGTTTGTACTGCCCAAATAGAGAAGACGTGTTTGGCTGTTGAATACCTGATTGTAAAGTACTTTGTTTGGCTATTGTTTGAAATTTTATGTGTTATTGGCTCAGTTTGAATCAAGTTATTGGTTGCTGCCCAAATAGAGAAGACTTGGGTCCTTTAAAATGAAAAAATAACTGACAAGTGGGACCTAATTAGATGACCTGACTAGTGGGACCTGGTGCAAAATGGATTGTAAAAAGGCTGCGGCCCAAATAAGAAATCGAAGCAAAAAGGCCAAAGGCCTAGAAAATAAAAGGCTGAATTGTTGGGCCTGGCCCATGTAGCTGACCAAAATGAACAGGGAAAAAATACATTAAAAGGCTGAATTAATGGGCTCGGCCCATATAAACACCCAATTGGACCGGGCCGATTCTTGTGCCACATCAGATTGCCACGTCGGATGCCTACGTGGCCTGGGGAGGTTGCTAGTGACCAAAACGCCACATTAGACGTATTTTTGGTCATAAACGTCTACGACCATTCCAGAAGAATGGTCGCTATAGTCAGTTTATGACGGCCAGCTTTTGACCCTATGTTTTTGGTCACAAAAAGGTCACAAATGAAAATTTGTGACCATTCAGTGACCAATAGTGGTGGTCACAAGTTGACATATTTCTTGTAGTGGATTAAAGCCCGTCATCCGGTCAGGGGGCATGGATGTTTCCGGTTGGGACCGAGAGGGGGGCACCCCTTAGAGCGCGCGATATAAATTTGATCCCATGCTATTCGAGGTTGTCGCCTCCCCGTCTTAAGGTTTTTCTTGAACGTTGCTGAGGGTGATTCCTGGCATCGGTATGTGGAATGGGTGTGTACTGGATAGACGTGTTTCTTCTAAAACACCGTAAACAGAACTAGTCCTTGTGACTACTGAAATCCGTTGGTGGTGGTTAAAGAGTACAAACTCTTGAGAGTCAAAACAATTCGAGTATACATGTCCACAATCAAGGACTTGGACATCATCTCAGTGTCAGAGTCAGTCTCAGTAGCGATCTCGGTATCAACACCAGTGTTAGTCTCCGGAGGTATAAGCAGGACAATCGAGAGTGGTAAACCCGGCTGAACGTTATTCCTGTGAATGGACTAACCAATTGATTATTATGTGCTAAGTATTTCCTTGAGATGATTTAAATTTATGAACTAGTTGAATATGAATGATGAAATATAAGCCCTTTATGTGATGTCGCTCAGACGTCCGACTGTGGCACTCTTGTTATTTACTTTCGATATAAGCCCTTTATGTGATGTCGCTCAGACGTCCGACTGTGGCACTCTTGTTATTTACTTTCGATATAAGCCCTTTATGTGATGTCGCTCAAACGTCCGACTATGGCACATCCTGTCATTTACTTTTCAATATAATCCCTTTATGTGGTGTCGTCCCGACGCCCGACTGCGGCATGTTAATTTTTACCTTTCGAGGGGTCGCTTCAGACACCCGATCGACCTTCAGTCATTTTTATTGGGATTTCGGGAGGACTACCGCCTGACATCCTTTTAATTATTGTGCAGTGCAAATTTATTATTGGAATGTGCATTACTAATCTTCTCATGTGCATCATGTTTACGTTTGTTATATCTTATGTCCAAACTGTCTTGCGTGTACATTCAAAGTACTAGCCTGGCTTGTTGATTTGGCCAGATGTTGACGAAGGCGATCTTATGGATGAAGAGTTCGATAGCGAGTCCGACACCTAGAGGAGTCCCAGTCAGTCACGTGCGATCCTGGAATTGATCACTTGTATTATACACGCTTCCGCTACCCAAATAAAATCATCGAGCCTCACTCCGACGCTTGATGAGCTGTAAGATACAGGAGTCATGTCACCCACTTCACTGTGACATATCCACCACCACTTTTATTACGAGTCAGTAGTTATGCCACCTTACCCTTGTGTCATATCCGCCTTTATGTATAATATCGGCATGCTTGTAATAAATAGTTGAGCAGCCTCATCTAAACCTTGTATAATATTTAGTACTACTGGACTTCTGTATCAAGGTTTTGGTCTGCCAGTAAGAAGAATTCTTCTGTACTGGTCAACACAAGGGTCGGCTTTTCAATAAATGTTTTATTGGAAAACCGGTACTGACACCCATGGTGTTGTTTAATTGTTATTTTTCTATATACGAGGGGCAATATGGTCATTTAATAACCTCTAGGAAGGGACTAGGGATTTTTTAGTCTCTGAAAACAAACAGGGAGAGACTTTTTAGGGACTAGGGACTTTTTAGTTGGGACTAGAAAAAGTCCTATGACTAGAGAACCAAACACCACCTTAAAGCCCATTTGCATTTTTCTCGAAATCCACTGACTTGCTGGGCTGGGTGAAAATATCATGTTGGTCTAGACGAAGAAATGTTATAGAAACATAAACACATGATTGCACGTCTATTACTGCATTGGTCAGTAAAATCTTTGCAAGCTTATGTACGCAATCACTAGGAGTTAACTTGCCAAGTTATATATAAGCAATTATTATTATTATTTTGTAAGAACTTTCAACTTATGAAATAAAATATCATTTAAATTTGATGAGTTAATAGTACGTGGGGTATTATTATTTTTAGGCTAGACGTGGGACAGTTGAGTTTGTTCTAGGGAAAAGTACTGGGAGAAAACTCAGTTTACACCAAAAAAGAAAGTGGGAGAAAATTCAGATATAGGATTAATGAAAAAAAATAAAGGAAGTGGGAAGGTCTATAAAATGGTTGGACGAACGACAAGTTTAACAGAAACTTATGTTGTTTCTAATATATATATACATATATATATATATAATAAAATAAGATATAAATATAGGTTCAGTTTTGCATTCTTATAGAAAAATAGAACTGAGCTGCGCGTCGTCTTGAAAAAACAAACATAACTTGGGCTGCTGATGTTATAGACAAGCTAGGTTGGGAGGCCTAGAGGCCGCTTGATACCTACTGGATCCAAAAAATGTTGAAACATGGCGTGGGCTTCCCATGTTAAACAACAAAACCTAGGCCATGGACCTCGTGGGCCTAGGACTGTCAACCTCTCGACAAACAGCTGTCTCCCGATTCCTCTTGTTTTGCTGACCATTTTGGGAATGACAGACGGCGGCGCCGCGGCTAGAGCACCACGGCGGAGGATGATGTCGAGACCTCGGATCGAACGAACTAGAGCAAGGGAAGACGCAGGCGGAGGGGACTACGAGGGTTGACTTGTTCGGGTGCAGGGTGGGCCGGTGGAGCAGCCGCCACCGGATATTGTGTGGTAGTAGAGGGATGGCCTGGCCAACGCCATAGGCTATGATGGCCAGCCACCGTATAGGAGGAGGACAAAAGATTGAACAAAATAAAGAAATATAAATGGATAGGTGGTTGGTCCCATATGTCTGTGTACGAGACCTGCCGGGTCCACCTAAGGAGGGGAATATGTTGGGAGAAAGGAGATTCAAAGCACGGCAGCCGAGTGAACTAGTTTATTTTAACGGACAAGTGAACTAGTTACATACATAAGCAAATAGCGACTAAAAAAGAAAACAGGTTAATGGGTTCTTAAAAGAAATATTTCGGACAAAACAAATAATTAAGACACATAGGCTAATGCATGAAACACTCAGATGATAAAGGTGCTTATAAATAGATAAAGTACAACATCTAGACCTTCATGGCACGCTTGATCATGACGCTACGATTGTTCGTGGACTCATCGGTTACGGGAAGCAGACACGCCCTCATGTCCAAGATCTACCTGTACATGTCGTAGCATGCATATGCGTCCTTGGCCGCGTAAGTTATGTAGGCTAGATTTAGAGGTACCTCCCACATGTTCAGGTCCTTGGTATCGTTATCTTCTTTCATGTTGGCGTATCAGGGGTCGATGATGGTCTCGGCAAGGTCAACCATGGAGTCCTTCTCCTGCCCGTTGCTGATGATCTTGTATTGCTTCTGGATGTCGACAAGCTTGTTGCACCAGATGGCCGAATCGTCGCGTTCTTCCTTCTCTCCACTGTAGCGAAGGTGCAGTCGGCGCTACCGATGAAACGGGCGAATGCTCCATAACCTCTGATGGCCCTACAGAAGTGGTAGATGAGAACCTCGTCCCGCACACATACCTGGGCGACGGCGATCCGCTGGTCCCTGTCAGGAGACGAATGGATGGACATAAGGTTTATTCCTGCAACCTTGTGCTTTCTTGTCCTATAGGTACTGCTTGAACTCGGTGAGGCAGAGCTTCACCGAGTCTGGATCATTGGTGTACATCACATTCTACTTGGTGCAGCCATAGGACTGAACGGCGAACTCAAAGGGGAACTCCTTGCTGAAGTCCATATCCCGCAGGCTCACCCCTTGGATCGCCATTGGAGTCTCTTCAAGTGAACGAGTGTGTAGGCGGCGACAGTAGTTTGTTTTTCAGCTCTTAGGGAACTGGATTCAACAGTAAACTGAGTGTGTACAGGCGACAACATTTACTACCCCTCCCTCGTCCGTTGCACGCCCGGCAGAAGATGCACCCTCGGCGCATTCAAACGCCCCCATTAAGAAACCTACTCCGGCCACATGTCGGTTCACGAGCGGGTCTGTATTGGTACTGTAATAACAGGAGTTAGTGGTCACTTTACTTAAATTTAATTAGCTTTAATAGAAATTTATACTTAAAACAAGCAATGCATTGGCTCGTTCTATCAGTGCCACAGGATCAACATGCACAACAATTAGAATTATTATTCTCAGGACGCACACGATCAGCACATTTGTCGCACTTTCACAAAGATAATACTACCAAGTTTGAACTGCTTGTTATGGTTGTTGCCCTCTGCATCATCATGCCGTGTTTCCCAGCTTGAAAGATTTAGAACCAACAAATAAGATCCAAATAATAAGTACAACAAATATGCCTACACATCTCATTGATTCCCAGCTTGCAAGATTCAGAACCAACAAATAAGATCCAAATAATAAGTACAACAAAGATGCCTACACATCTCATTGATTCCCAACTTGCAAGATTCAGAACCAACAAATAAGATTCAAATAATAAGTATAACAAAGATGCCTACACATCTCATTGATTCCCAGCTTGAAAGATTCAGAACCAACCCATTAGAGCCATTTGATAAAGTGAATATCGGGATTAAATCCATCTTGGCTAGCCATGTCATACAATCGAAGAACTTGGCGAATGCTCTTGACTGTCACAACATCTGTAGTTGAGTATTCCTGTTTGCACAGCAAAAACAAGAAGAGCATGATTTCACTTTAATAGTGGCCTCCCTGAACTCAACCTGCAGTTCCACTCGGATGAGGCCTGCCTGGAGTTCCATGATTCAATTCATGCGCCTTTTTATGCAGTTCACCTGAAATGAAGCAAAGATTGCATCATTCAGCTAGCAAGAAGTACATGCTCTCGTGAGCTGGCAGGTTCTTCTTTAGTAGTTGCACTAAAATTGAGGAACATTAAGGTTGGCTGTCTGGCTCATGTAAGGTGCAACTATAATTTTCTTATCCTTTTGTGCAGTTCCACTAAAATAAAGTGCCATTGTGGTGACAGTGATGACTCATCTTGCAAAGTCTAATAAAATGTTGCACGAGATTACCAGCCGAACTTGACGGAGATTTTGGAAACTCCAAGCACCATTTTGTGTAGTTCCACCAAAATTGAGAGATGTTGCCCACGTGACATTTTAGTTGAACTGCACAAGACACTCATTGAAAAAAAGTGTTTTGTGTAGTTCACCAAAAGGTCACAATAGCAATAAGGTGAAATGGATATCCCTATCTGCACAAAAATATAGAAAGTAAACAGTTGTTGGTCAATAAGAATATACGAAATGAAAAGAAGCATCTTAATTATGTTCATGGCAATCACGCAAGGACAGTAGAAATTTTAAAACGTCATCAATGCTTCATGTTACCAGAAGCATTACGATCAATAATGAGATTCCTCAAATATGGGATTACTTTAATGGTGGCATTGCTTGTTTACCAGATACAGTAAATCAACAGCAGCTAAAGAGTTGGTTTAAGGGCATGGGACCGTGGGGACACTAGGACAGTCAGCAGCGTAAAGGAGCAATTTATCATAATGGGGAAAACAGCAGGAGTGCCATTTGTAACACAGTTTAATTGCATCTTATCACTGGAGGCATTAGATTAACAATAACACTAGTTAGACATGTCCCTAAGGTAATAGTGTGATCGCTTCATTTTACATGCGCCCTTACATTAACAACAACAAAAGGTTGGTATAAGGACATGCGACAGTGGACGCATCAGCACAATGTACCTACAAGGATGCATAAAGTGGTGATGCCGAGTTTGTTCATGCTATGTGAGGGCAGCAAATCTAATCCCGGAGACCTTTTACTATGTGATGGCAGCAAACCTAATCCTGGAGACCTTGTACTATGTGAGGGCAGAAAATCTAATCCTGGAGACCTTTTACTATGTGAGGGCAGAAAATCTAATCCTGGAGACCTTTTACTATGTGAGGGCAGCAAATCTAATCCTGATGCCTTTTACTATGTGAGGGCAGCAATTCTAATCCCAGAGACCTTTTACTATGTGAGGGCAACAAATCTAATCCTGGACATACTCTGTTGACTTGTCCACCAGTCGCCACTTTCTATCCTTTTTTCAACCAATAATATATCTGTTCCTTATCCAGTTTGTACTGCGTTTTCCCATTATTTCCCTTTTCAAATCACAGCGAGGTGCTACAGTCGAAACTCACCGGTCACCCCGGTGTGTCCGTCAAGACCCGTCATATCACAAAACCCACACCTTTACATGCAGTGGTAAAGTGGCCTCGAAGTTGGACTGGATGAAGCAACCATCATTTCACTGGAACGCTCATTGAAGCCCTTTCTCCCCTTTCTTGAAGAAAACCGGTAACACCCACGATGCGGCTATATCTCCCACGTCTCGGAGCACGACTTAGAGGCATAACCGCATAGTAGGCATGTTGCAAGAGGGGCAATCTTTACACATCCCAAGTACTGAATAAGAAAGGGATAAAGAGCTGGCTTACAATCGCCACTTCACACAATACATAAATATAGCATTAAATCATCCAAAATACAATCAAGGTCCGATTACGGAACCAAATAAAGAAAGACAACCCCAAGTGCTAGATCCCCGATCGCCCCAACTGGGCTCCACTACTGATCGTCCGGAAAGGAAACATAGTAACGTCCCGAATCCTCGTCGAACACCCACTTGAGTTTGGTAGCGTCCCCTGTACTGGCATCATCGGCACCTGCATCTGTTTTGAAGTAATCTATCAGTCACGGGGACTTAGCAATCTCACACCCTCGCGATCAAGACTATTTAAGCTTATGGGTAGGAAAGGGTAGTGAGGTGGATCTGCAGCAAGCACTAGCATATATGGTGGCTAACTTACGCAAATGAGAGCGAGAAGAGAAGCAAAGCTCGGTCGAGAAGCTATAAAGATCAATAAGTGATCCTGAAACTACTTACATTCAAGCATAACACGAGACCGTGTTCTCTTCCCGGACTCCGCCGGAAAGAGACCATCACAGCTACACATGCGGTTGATTCATTTTAAATTAACTTAAGTGTCAGGATTTCTACAACCGGATATTAACAAATTCTCAACTTAGCCCATCACAAGCTCTCACGGTCAACGAAGGATATTCCTTCTCCCAGGACGACCCAATCAGACTCGGAATCCCGGTTATAAGACATCTCGACAATGGTAAAACAAGTCTAGCAAAGCCTCCCGATGTGCCGACAAATCCCGATAGGAGCTGCACATATCTCGTTCTCAGGGCACACCAGATGAGAACTACGTACAACTAAAACCAAACCTAGAGTTTCCCCGAGGTGGCGCTACAAGTGGCTTTGTTTTGGACCAACACTCAGAGGAGCACTGCCCTGGGGGTTTAAAATAAAGATGACCCTTGAGTCCGTGGAACCCAACACTAGTAGAAAACAGGGCTTTGGTCCAGGCCAGGTCAGCCCATTAGTCCCGGTTTAGTCCAGAACCGGGACCAATGGGGGCATTGGTCCCGTTTCGTGAGCCTAGGGGGCCGGCCGGGCCACGTGGGCCATTGGTCCTGGTTCATCTGGACCTTTTGGTCCCGGTTGGTGGGATGAACCGGGACTAATGGGCCTCGCTCCTGGCCCACCACCATTGGTCCCGGTTGGTGGCTTGAACCGGGACCAAAGGCTCCCCTTTAGTCCCGGTTCATGTCACCAATCGGGACCAATGACGTGCCTATATATACCCCTCGCTTGCGAGCAGAGCACCCCAGTGCTCTGTTTTTCTCTGGCCGAGGGGGAGAGGGCTTGGTGGTCCTCTAGCTCACCTCCTATGCACACAAGGTGTTCGATGGAATGCCCGAGCCACACTACTTAAGCTTTCTCCTCTCCAAGCTCGACCTCCAAGCTCCATTTTCCATAATATTTGTCTAGGTTTAGCGGTCCGTCACACCCCGTCCCCATCTTCACCGCCGTCGATCACCCGCGCCGAGCTCATCGGCGGCACCACCGTGGTGAGCCTCTTGTTCTTATCTTCTTTCTGAAAGGAAAAATATTCTTACTTGTATGTTTACATAGATACTTGTATTATTTTCTTACTTTTATTATTGCATCTTATATAGTGCGATGGTTTTGGTATCCGCCCCCGTCGGCCCTCGTCCTGTCTATGATTCAGATGTGGTATATATACTATCTTTATAACTATTAGTTCATTTATTGTTTATGAAAATTATGTCGACCAACATGACATAGGTTTTATTTATGTAGGATGTATGTGAATCGGAAATGCCAACCGACCCTATTGTCGAGAGGTTAAAAATTTAGTTGAAGAAGAAAACAATTTGTTGAAGGAAAAAAATAAAAAAATTGAGGAGGAGAAGATGATATTGGAGTTGCATGTTGCGGATGTCGTCGATGATCACAAGATCAAGATGGATGCAATGCGCTTGAAGATTAGAAAGATTAGAAAATATGCCATTCATACCGAGGCATGGTATCATTATGCCGTTGGATCAATTGTTACCTTGGTTGCGATTATGATCGCATTTGTTTTCGCATTGAAATGTTTTACATAGTTTCAATGTATGGTTTAATTAATTAGATGCCCTGGAGAGCTATATGTTGTTAGATGAGAACTATGTATGCACTTTGGTTTTACTGTGATGATGAACTTCTATTAATTTGGACACTTAATTATATATAATGCACGCAGATGAACCGGCAATGGATGTACGGTGACAGACACACTTGCAAGTACATTAAGGGTGTGCATGAGTTTCTCGATGCGGCTGAGGCAAACAAGCAGAATGATTTTATGTGTTGTCCATGCACCGAATGTGGGAATACGAGGTCTTAATCTAACCGGAAAATCCTTCACTCCCACCTGCTTTACGGTGCCCCCTGAATACGGTGATGCTGCAACGGGGGAGCTGGTGAACATCAAGAGGAACCAGACGATGTGCCCAATGATGCTGCAACGGGTGAAGCTGCTGAAGATCAAGAGGAACCAGACGATGTGCCCAATGATGATGATCTCCGCCAGGTCATTTTCGATGCAAGGACGCAATGCCGAAGTCAAAAGGAGAAGCTGAAGTTCGATCGCATGTTAGAGGATCACAAAAAAGGGTTATACCCCAATTGCGAAGATGGCAACACAAAGCTCAGTACCGTACTGGAATTGCTGCAGTGGAAGGCAGAGAATGCTGTGGCTGACAAAGGATTTGTGAAGCTACTGAAAATATTGAAGAAGAAGCTTCCAAAGGATAACGAATTGCCCGATAGTACATACACAGCAAAGAAGGTCATATGCCCTCTAGGATTGGAGGTTGAGAAGATACATGCATGCCCTAATGACTGCATCCTCTACCGCGGTGCATACAAGGATCTGAACGCATGCCCGGTATGCGGTGCATTGCGGTATAGGATCAGACGAGATGACCCTGGTGATGTTGACGACGAGCCCCCCAGGAAGAGGGTTCCTGCGAAGGTGATGTGGTATGCTCCTATAATACCACGGTTGAAACGTCTGTTCAGAAACGAAGAGCATGCCAAGTTGATGCGATGGCACAGTGAGAAACAAAAGAAAGATGGGAAGTTGAGAGCACCCGCTGACGGGTCACAGTGGAGAAAAATCGAGAGAAAGTACTGGGATGAGTTTGCAAAGAACCCAAGGAATGTATGGTTTGCTTTAAGCGTGGATGGCATTAATCCTTTCAGGGAGCAGAGCAGCAATCACAGCACCTGGCCCGTGACTCTATGTATGTATAACCTTCCTCCTTGGATGTGCATTAAGCAGAAGTTCATTATGATGCCAGTTCTCATCCAAGGCCCTAAGCAACCCGGCAACGACATTGATGTGTACCTAAGGCCATTAGTTGAAGAATTTTTACAGCTGTGGAATGGAAACGGTGTACGTACGTGGGATGAGCACAGACAGGAGGAATTTAACCTTATGGCGTTGCTGTTCGTGACCATCAACGATTGGCCCGCTCTCAGTAACCTTTCAGGACAGACAAACAAAGGATACCACGCATGCACGCACTGTTTACATGACACTGAAAGTATATACCTAGACAAATGCAGGAAGAATGTGTACCTGGGCCATCGTCGATTTCTTCCGACCAACCATCAATGTCGAAAGAAAGGCAAGCATTTCAAAGGCAAGGCAGATCACCGGAAGAAGCCCGCCATGCGTATCGGTGATCACGTACTTGCTATGGTCAATGATTTACACTACGTAATCTTTGGAAAGGGTCCCGGTGGACTAGCTGTTCCGAATGACGCAGAGGGACACGCACCCATGTGGAAGAAGAAATCTATATTTTGGGACCTACCCTACTGGAAAGACCTAGAGGTCCTCTCTTCAATCGACGTGATGCACGTGACGAAGAACCTTTGTGTGAACCTGCTAGGCTTCTTGGGTGTGTATGGGAAGACAAAAGATACACCTGAGGCACGGGAGGACCTGCAACATTTGCACGAAAAAGACGGCATGCCTCCGAAGCAGTATAAAGGTCCTGCCAGCTACGCTCTTATGAAAGAAGAGAAAGAAATCTTCTTTGAATGCCTGCTCCGTATGAAGGTCACGACTGGCTTCTCGTCGAATATAAAGGGAATAATAAATATGCCAGAGAAAAAGTATCAGAACCTAAAGTCTCATGACTGCCATGTGATTATGACGCAACTACTTCCGGTTGCATTGAGGGGGCTTCTACCGGAAAACGTCCGATTAGCCATTATGAAGCTATGTGCATTCCTCAATGCAATCTCTCAGAAGGTGATCGATCCAGAAATCGTACCAAGGCTCAAGAGTGATGTGGCGCAATGTCTTGTCAGTGTCGAGCTGGTGTTCCCACCATCCTTCTTCAATATCATGACGCACGTCCTAGTTCATCTAGTCGACGAGATTGTCATCCTGGGGCCCGTATTTCTACATAATATGTTCCCCTTTGAGAGGTTCATGGGAGTCCTAAAGAAATATGTCCGTAACCACGCTAGTCCAGAAGGAAGCATCTCCATGGGCCATCAAACAGAGGATGTTATCGGGTTTTGTGTTGACTTCATTCCTGGCCTTAAGAAGATAGGTCTCCCTAAATCGCGGTATGAGGGGAGACTGACTGGAAAAGGCACTCTTGGAAGAGACTCAATAATATGTAGGGACGGATATTCTTGGTCTCAAGCACACGACACAGTTCTACAGAACTCTACCTTGGTGACCCCGTATGTCGATGAACACAAGAACAGTCTGCGCTCCAAACACCCGGAGTAGTGCGACGACTGGATTACATGTGAACACATCAGGACTTTCAGCAGTTGGTTGGAAACACGTCTCAGAGGTGACAACACTGTTTGTGATGAGTTGTACTTATTGTCCAGGGGACCATCTTTGACTGTATTGACTTACAAAGGATACGAGATAAATGGGAATACATTTTACACGATCGCCCAAGATCAAAAGAGCACCAACCAAAACAGCGATGTCCTCTTTGATGCAGCAACCGAGAGCGGAAAGGACACATATTATGGTTACATAGTGGACATATGGGAACTTGACTATGGACCTGATTTTAAGGTCCCTTTGTTTAAGTGCAAATGGGTCAATCTGTCAGGCGATGGGGTACAGGTAGACCCATAGTACGGAATGACAACAGTGGATCTGAAAAATCTTGGTTACACTGACGAACCGTTCGTCCTAGCTAATGATGTGGCACAGGTTATCTATGTGAAGGACATGTCTACCAAACCGAGAAAAAGAAAAGATAAGGAAGCGAATACATCATACGATGAGCCAAAGCGCCACATAGTTCTTTCAGGAAAAAAGGGACATCCTGGGAGTGGACGGCAAGACAGACATGTCTGAAGATTATGAAAAGTTTCATGAAATTCCTCCCTTCAATGTCAAGGCTGACCCAAGCATCCTGATAAACATTGAAGATTATCCATGGTTACGGCGCAATAAGCAAATGACACAAGCGAAGAAAAAGTGAAGACTTTCTCCTGCAACTATTATGATGATACCATGCCAACTTTGTAACAGACGAACATGCTACCATTGTCTGTTTTGTACATGCACATGCTATGTGGGTGAAATTATGATACCATGCCAACTTTCAAATTTTTCAGAGTTCATTTGAAATGCTTTCATGTCTTATGGTTCGGCCCTCGTAATACCATTATTCAAATTTTAACTATTCAAATTTGAAAACTAATGGCACTAACAGAAAGTTTATAATTTTTTCTAAAACTGATGGCACTAACAGAAAGTTTATAATTTTTCTGACCTAAAAGCAAAAAGAATTAAAAAATGCAAAAAACAAAAGAAAATAAATAATGCAAAAAACAAAGAAAACTAGAAAAAATAAAGTTAATCACAAACTTGTGATTCAAACAAATATCAAAGAATTCAAATTTTGACTATTCAAATTTGAAAACTAATGGCACTAACAGAAAGTTTATAATTTTTCTAAAACTAATGGCACTAACAGAAAGTTTATAATTTTGCTCCTCGCCGCTGGCCCATGACCATTAGTCCCGGTTTGTGCCACAAACCGGGACTAAAGGGTTGGCCCTTGTTACGGGAAGAGTTTAGTCCCACCTCGCGAACTGAAGGGGGCTCACACCGGTTTATAAGCCCTTCCCTCCCTGCCTTGTTGAGCTCCTCTCAAAGTGAAAATAGATGCCCTAATAGAGAAAAGTTTAACCTAAATTCATAGTGAATTTCTCTGAAATTCATAGAAATTTAGTATGAATTTAGGTTGAATTTTCTCTATAAGCGCATCTATTCTCATTTTTTAGTAAGTTAATCACAAACTTGTGATTCACACAAATTTCAAAGAATTCAAATTTTAACTATTCAAATTTGTAAACTAATGGCACTAATAGAAAGTTTATAATTTTTCTAAAACTAATGGCACTAACAAAAAGTTTATAATTTTGCTAACCTAAAAGCAAACAGAATTAAAAATTAAAGCAAAAAACAAAAGAAAATAAATAATGCAAAAAACAAAACAAAAAAATTGGAAAAATAGCAACAATAAGTATTTTGTTGTAATTAGAAAAAAAATAAAATAAATAAAGCAACAACGAAAACAAAAAACAAAAAAAAGTGTTTTCAAATTTGAAAACTAATGGCATTAACAAAAAGTTTATAATTTTTCTAAAACTAAAGGCATAAAGAATTAAAAAATCAAGAAAAAACAAAAGAAAATAAAATAAAGCAACAAAAAAACAAAAAGCAATGCCACCTACTGGGCCCCCACGGCCTGAATACGACTAGAAACCCATCCAAGGGCCAGGATTCAGGCCCGCATGAGGCCCAGTAGGCCCACAGGCATAGCAGTGACAATTAGGCCCGTAAGCCTGCAATGGAGAGAAGCTCGAGAAGGGTGAGGCAGTGGGGCTTATAAACCACTGCGCACCCCTCTCAACTAGCGAGGTGAGACTAAACTTTCGACGCAGTAGCCGCACAAGGCCTTTGGTCACGGTTGGTGACACGAACCGTGACCAATGCCCACCTTTAGTCCTGGTTGGTGCTACCAACCGGGACCAAAGGCCGCCGCTTCCCGCCCTTTGGGCTGCTGAAAAGAGGCCTTTGGTCCCGGTTGGTAGCACCAACCGGGACTAATGCCCACCTTTAGTCCCGGTTGCTGCCACGAATCGGGACTAAAGGCTCTAGTATATAAGTCCACACTTAGGAAATTTTCACTCTCATCTTGCAGTTGCCGCCCCCGACGACGCCGACGCCGGCCGCCTCGGCCCGCCCCAGTCGTCGCCGTCGCCCGCGCCCCTACCCCGACGCGCGCCGCCCCGGCCCGCCCCCGCCCCCGTCGCCCGCGTCCCTGCCCCGACGCGCGCCGCCCCGGCCCGCCCTCGCCATCGCCCGCGCCGGCCCCTTCCCCAACGCGCGCCGCCCTGGCCCGCCATCGCCGTCGCCCGCGCCTCCTACCCCGAGCGCGCGCCCACTGCCCCGTCGCCATCCTCGCCGCCGACCCCGCGGTCCTCCTGGTCTGGCCGGCGCCCTCCCTAGCTAGCATTTTTTTCATATATATGCCATTTTTTTCTTATATATGCTTGTTTATATATATATGTATATGTGTTCTCTGTGTATATATATGTTCATGTATCTATGCAATAGTTTTTTAGAAAAATTAGGATTTTTTTTCTGTTCATAGATTTTTTTGGTGATATTAATTATTGTAAATATGCAAATGGTTGTATATTCATATGAACAATGAATTAGGCAATACTACTTCATGTATTTTTAAGAAGGAAGAAGAAGAAAAAGAATGAGAGGAAAAAGGAAATAAGAAGAGGAAGAAAGGAGAAGAAGAGGGGAGAGGAAGACGAGGAGAAATAAATAAGAAGAAGAAAAAAGAAGAAAAAGAAGAGGAGAAGAAGAAAGGAATAGAGGAGAAGAAGAGAAAAATATATATATATATATATATATATATATTCTATTTTCTCTTTTCTCCTCTATTCCTTTCTTCTTCTCCTCTTTTTTCTTCTTCTTTTTTTGCTTCGACATGTGGGGGGGGTCGAGAACGTCGGGCATTCATGAGAGAGGCAAGGAAGAAGGGGAAGAAGAGGGAGAAGAAGAGGAGAGGAAGAAGAGGAAGTCTTCTCCTCTATTCTTTCTTCTCTTCTTTTTTCTTCTTCTTCCTATATGTATTAGTTTTTTTATTTAGGTTGTTAATTAGTAGATATTAATTTTGTTCATATATGTATGGATGCATGTGATATGTATGTATGTATGTATGTATGTATGTATGTATCGGGTATGTCGTTGTCGATATACCCCCTACCCGATAACTTCGACATGAGGGGGTCTAGGGTCGCCGAGGGGTCGAGGGTCGTCGAACATGAGAGGAAGAAGAAGAAAAAAAGAGCAGAAGAAAGAATAGAGGAGTCCTTACTCCTCTATTCTTTCTTCTCCTCTTTTTTTCTTCTTCCTCTTCTTTTTTTATCCTTGAAGCGTTGTCGAGGCCACCCCAAACCCTAGAGAAGCAGCGTCGAGGCCACCCCAAACCCTAGAGAAGCAGCATCGAGGCCACTAATTAATATTAGTTCTACGTTTGCCACTAATATATCCATCTGTCATGTTTGAATAATAATTGCCATGTTGTCAATATTTGTAGAAACTATGGACACCGCCCGAGACGAAGTACAAGAAGAGTTGTTGGGGGACATAATCGCACGAGGAAGTGATGCCGTCGTCTCGTTGTTTCTCAACGACACCGATGGTCTGGAAGCAGCTGGCTATGATTATGATGGCTCCGGTGACCTAATGCCGGTGCAAGAAGGAGACCGTGAGGACGGCTCCGGTGACCCAATGCCGGTGCAAGAAGGAGACGTGATGACATCTCTGGTGACCGAACCGAGTCCGGCCAGGTATATATATTAGTTAAGCTTCTGCTGACTAGCTAATTGATGCATTCATTGTTTTGGTATGTACACATATTAATTAAGTCTTTGTTCTTTTTTCTGGCCCTCCGGATCAAGCACAACTTCGGTAAAGAGACGAGGCCCGAAGAAAAAGTTGAGCTCAGATGAAAAGTTTGAGATCATAGCAATCGTGCCCGACGGCCAACCGATTGAACCCCTCTAGACAAAGAGCGCATTTGTTGCTCAGTGCGGGGTTTTGGTTAGGGACAAGATCCCGATCAGCATCCAGCAATGGTTAAAGCCGGCTACAGAAGACGCAGAGGTGTCTTATGTCAATGATATGCAAAAAAATGATCTTTGGACTGAGCTGAAGTCAAATTTCACCCTACCGCTAGAGGATGATCCAGAGAAACCAGTTAAAGAGCAATTAATCTAGTCTTTTGCTCTTAAGAGGATGGCAGAACTATTCAGGAGGGGGAAGAAAGAGCTGAATAAGTTTGTCGAAAATAAAGAGACACCAGAATTCAAGGGCAGATATGAGAAGATCAGAGATCACTGGCCCGCATTTGTGGCCCACAAGACATCAGAAAAGAGTAAGAAGATGTCGGCGACAAACAAGCAAAATGCTGCAAAGAAGAAGCATCACCATCGCACGGGGTCAGGTGGCTACCTCGTAGCCCGGCCTAAGTGGGCCAAGACCGAGAATGATCTGGTAGATAAAGGGATCGAACCAGAGACAATTAACTGGCCAGACCGTTGCCGGACTTGGTTCTTCAGGGTTGGCGGAACCTTGGACACTGTAAAAGGGAAGTGCATTTGGACGAACGATCAAATGGACATACCAGTCAGGAAGCTTCAGCAGTATATCGAAGCAGCGCAGCAAGGGACGTTCTTTCCAGATAGAGAGAACGACGAGCTCACAATGTCCCTCGGGAATTCTGAGCACCCTGGACGGACACGAGGCACGCCAGGCTCCATTCCGTGGAAGGTTGGGTTTCCGGACACAGGCGGTTACAAATCGCAGGAGAGGATGAAAAAACTGCAGCAGACCCAAATGCAGGCGCTGCAAGCAAGGGTACAAGTGATAGAGGAACGAGAAGCAAATCGTAGCAAACGTACTGCCGAAGCTTCCCCCGAAGCTACCCTGCCATCTCAGCAGAGAAGCAGCGTGGCTTCCACCGAGCTGCTTCAGCCGGAGCATGCCTTGACGGCTCCTGCCAGCTATCCCGTGGATGCTATCACGGAGTCTCAAAATTGCCACCTTATGACGCAATGGATGAATTTGAAGGTCAAGGCGGCTGTGGGATCTGTTTATCCTACTGAACCCAGCGCAACTTTTCACTGCCGCCGATTCCAGAAGGATATGCTAGGGCGATGGTGGATGAAATAACGGAGGGATTTGAGGACCTCCAGCTTGACCACCCTACCGGTGAAGGGGAGACTAGGCTGGGGTCTGCTCTGAAGACTCCATGCCTATGGCGGAAGGAGCTCATCAACCTTCCAAACTGGACGCCTCCGCCTCCTCCTCCTCCTCCGGCAAGTCAGGGCACTCCACCTCCTCCACCGCCTCCTCCTCTGGCGAGTCAGGGCACCCCGCCTCCTCCACCGCCTCCTCCTCCAGCGAGTGACGATCAGGGCACTCGACCGGCTCCTTCTCCGGTGCGTGGCGGCACTCCGCCTCCTTCTCCGCCTGCGCCGACGCACCCGAGCAGCCAGCCTCCTCCTTCTCCGCCTCATCAGCAAGGGCGGAAGAGACCTGCCACCGCTCCGGCTGCTCCTGCGCGTCGTAGTCCTTCTCCTCCGCCTCATAAACAAGTAAAGAAGACAACCGCTCCGTCTGCTCTGCCGGCGTCTAGCAGTACAGCCAGAGGCGGGAGGAAATACAGATTCGGTCCTTCTCTAAAGAATTAAGAGAAGTTACCATAAGAGAGGACCCCGGAGGAGAACGCCGAGATCGCACGAGAAGAAGTGAGGAACTACTTTGAAGGGGTGAAAGCAAAGAAACATCCACCTCTGGAGGAGAAGGTAGATCCGGTGAAAGCGAAGCGCACTCTGGCTGCCCTGACAAAACCACCCAAGTCTCCGCCGAAAGGAAACTATGAGCGCATTATTGGAAAGGAATTTGCCGAAGCGGAGCAGTCGGGAAGTACTGTCAGCGTGTGACACTCCAAAATTTTTATTTGATTTTCAACAAAAACTTTGTTGATTTTGAAGAAGGTCATTTAAATCCTTCCAAAAATCTCTCTCTCAAAAAAAATTTCCCCTGGCAAGGATTTTATTTTATTTTGTATCTTCTTCAACTCTGGTGTTTGAATTATGAAAACTTCCTTCTGATTATTCTCTTCTCAAATATATTTTTGGAATTTATTTATTTCTTTAAAAAGAAATTCTATGAGCTTTGAGGTTTCTTTCTTTTTCTGAAACCACCCATGGTTTTACCATGCCGCATGTGGTAAAACCTCCCAAAACCCCTCCTTCCACTTTGGGGCAATCCTAGCTTCCTGCTCCAACAAGTCCAAACCATTTTTGGATTTTATTTCATTTATTTTTCTTCCAAATCATTTCTGTCATTTATTTTGAGCCTAAGTGATTTGCAAAGCAAGTACCTTATTACTTTTGAGTTTTGACCTCAAACCAACTCTTCTGGATAGTCCTTAGCACCCACAACCTAGAACCGTCAAGATCAACTCTTCCTCTTTTCAAAATTTCAAGTTTCATCCTCTGCAAGTTTGGACCAGATTTGTCAAATTTAATGAAATTCATATCATCTCTTCTCCAAAAATTCCACCAAAATTCAGGCAGCCCCCAGATGCAATGAGAGGCCACCCCACCAAAAATCAGCTCAAGGAGAACCTCCCACATACCAAAATCATTTCGTCGAACACTTGGCTGGCACTGTTTCTGTGCACTTTCAGTAAAATTCAGAGTTTCAGAGTTTTCATCCATCACCTGTGCGCCCTGGCGCGTTGCGCTCGGCCTCTCCTCCCTGGCCAGAGCGCCGCACGCCCTCTTGGACGGACACAGGGTCGGTGGCGGCGAGCATCGCCGGAGTTGGTAGCTTCTGTGGTGGCAAAGCCACCCGTGGCGACCAACAGAAGACAGCGCCAGCTCGCAACGCCGTTCGGCGCCGCCCAACGCTCCCCTGCCCTCCGCGTGGCCTCATGCACGCCAGCGCACACCGCAGCACCGTCGCCGTGGCCCGGCAAGCACAGGGCGCGCCCTCTGCCGCCGACGGGCCCGCGCCGCCCCGTTCCGTTGGATCTACCCAGGGCTCCTAATCCAAGCTCGTTTAGCGCCAAAATGGAACCGGTGGACCTCCATGTTGACGCCCAACTCCCTAAACTCCCCGACCAAGCTCTGCGCCGCCGTAACCATCGTCGGAGATCTCCGTTCACGGCAACCGGCTCGGATCGCCTATAAAAAGGGGCCCCGAGCTCGCCCTCGAGCACGCACCACCACTGCACCCCACAGAAAACCCGCCAGGCCACTAGGAGGACCTCGAGGAGGTCTCCTCCCCCAACTCCGACCGCCTCGTTCCGCCTCGGCCACCAACTTGATCCACTCCGGTGGGCCATCCTCGACGCCCAAACCTCGTCAATAGCCTTCTCGAGCACCCAGTGATCTAACCCAAGCTTCAATTTGACCTCCGCAGCCCTCCCCGACGAGATCCAACTCCACCCGAGCCGCCGTCCGCCGGAGCAAGGACCGCCGTCGACGTGGTGCTCGCCGACGACCACCACCACCACCCACCGACGCGGAAGGACACGCTGAGCACGTAGGTACCGCCCGATCCCCCTGCCTCGCCGTGGATCGCCGCCAGCGACCACCGCAACTCTCGGGCCCCCCATCAGCCTCTCTTTTCTGTTAAACGAAACGTTTTCTGAAAGCGTCTGCTGCCAAAGTACATCTCCCCTCTGGGCCGGCATATTCTGAAAAGAAGCGTTTTTTGTTTTTATAAGTTGGCCCTTGGAAACTTTCTGTTTCATCACAGATGAGTCCCTGGAATAAAACCTTTATAACTTTTAAACAGAAAATGATTTTTGATTAATTCTTTTTCTGTCCACTTTAAAATTTTATCTAGTTTTTTATCAGATTTATTTGAAAAAAAATTGGAATATTTTTGTGCACCTCACGGTATTTACGTTAGCGCGTATGTTTCTTTATACTGTAGATACCGAAGGAGGTGACGGAACCGCGAACTTCACCGAGCTAGGCTCCGACTACTCTGAACCAGGCAAGCATGTTTGAACTTTTGATATGATGAGTGTCATTGGCATGTTTGCATTAAGTAGTTTCATGACATGTTTATGAGCATTTCGCTGAATGTCATATTACATGCAAAATTGAGGCAAGTGAGTTTCGAAAATCCATAAGTTGTTGGATGTGAGTTTGCATGGCCATGTGTTGGCATGATAATGGGTAAGATGGCAGCATTGTAGCATGCCAGTCTTATGCCAGACTATTTGACTTCAGTGTCAACCCATATCGGTCCAGTTTCCATCCGTTTCCCTTCCAGTACTACCACATGTTTTCCGCAAGGAATATGGCTTAGTAAGTTGTAAACCGCTTTCCTGGTACACACCAAATGGAGAGGCCGTGATGATGGTTCCATGGCCCTGGATTAAAGCCAGTCATCCGGTCAGGGGGCATGGGTGTTTCCGGTTGGGACCGAGAGGGGGGCACCCCTTAGAGCGCGCGTATATAAATTTGATCCCATGCTATTCGAGATTGTGATCTCCCCGTCTCAAAGTTTTTCTTGGACGATGTCTAGGGTGATTCCTGGCATCGTGAGGTGGGATGGGTGTGTACTGGTTAGCTGTGTTTCTTCCGAAATACCGTAAACGGAACTAGTCCTTCGTGACTACGGAAATCCGTTGGCTGTGGACTTTTTAGTACAAACTCTGCAGAGTCAAAATTCCTTTAAATCATCTTATCCATGTCCAAGTACTGTGTTCAACTTATCTTATCATAGGTCAGTCTCAGTGACAAGACTCCGGTGAACCACATGAGTGTTAAATTCGGTTAAGTGTTTATTCCTATGGATGGACTAACCCGTTTATTGATATATGTTGAATATTTCCCATGAGTATTATATATTTGTGAGTTTAACAGATATGAATAACGAAATATAAGCCCTTTATGTGATGTCGCTCAGATGTTCGACTGCGGCATTGTTATTATTTACTTTCAATATAAGCCCTTTCTGTGATGTCGCTCAGACGTCCGACTGCGGCATTGTTATTATTTACTTTCAATATAAGCCCTTTCTGCGATGTCGCTCAGACGTCCGACTGTGGCATGCTTGTTATTTACTTTTAATATAAGCCCTTTCTGTGATGTCGCTCAGACGTCCAGCTGCGGCATTGTTCTTTACATTCAATACAAGCCCTTTCTGCGATGTCGCTTAGACGTCCGACTGTGGCAGTATTATTATTTACTTTTAATATAAGCCCTTTCTGCGATGTCGCCCCGACGTCCGACTGTGGCACGCATGTCTTTTATTTTCAGTTTAAGCCCTTTACGCGGTGTCTCTCAGACGTCCGACTGCGGCATGATTTTATTTATTTGATCACCCTTCGAGGCGTCGCTTCAGACACCCGATCGGTTTTCAGTTATTTTGTTGGGTTTTCAGGCGGACTACCGCCGACTCCCTTTTTATTTACCTCGTTTACTACATTGAATGTGCATTGTTACTTACTCATGACGCATTCATGCATGCATTTGTTATATCTCATGTCCGAACTGTCTTGCGAGTACTTTCAAAGTACTCACCTGGCTTGTTGATTTGGCTAGATGTTGACGAAGGCGATCTCATGGATGAAGAGTTCGATAGCGAGTCCGACGCCTAGAGGAGTCCCAGTCAGTCTCATGCGACCCTGGATTTGGTCTCTGTATTATATCCGCTTCCGCTACCCGAATAAAATTCATCGAGCCTCACCTCGACGCTCGATGAGCTGCCAGTTTAGGAGTCGTGTTATCCAATCTCCACTGTGATATTCCACCACCACTTTTATCTCGAGTCAGTAGTATGCCACCACTCCATTGTGTCACATCCGCCATTATGTATAATTATTGGCGTGCTTGTAATAATTTGTTGAGCAGCCTTAGCCTGACCTTGTAATATATTTTATGCTACTGGCTTACTGTATCAAGAATTTTGTCTACCAGTACGGAGGATTTTCCTCATACTGGACTCAAAAGATCGGTTTCTCAATAAACATTTTTATTGGAAAACCGGTCGTGACACAGTGATCAAAGGCTGAAAGAACGACGAGCTGGGAAACAAATTGCCCAGCTCGGCGAACAAGCGAAGCAATCGTGCCCCCCGCTCAAGGTGCCAAGCGACAACGTCGCTAATGATCCGAGGATGGTGCCCGGTTATAGCAATCTTGGCGATTACCTGCTCGACGATGTACATTATGATTTCATGGAGGTGCAGATACAAAGATACGACTACGGGAAGCCTCTCGTCAAAGATGAAAGATCTCTATCAACGATAATGCGAAGATTGCATGATTGGTACTTGAAAATCTGCAGAGACTCTGGGGGGAGGAGTACTTTGTATGTGAAAGTTAAAAAGGAGCATGACCTCGTTGGAATTGAACTGTTGCCTGTTCCATTTGAGGAGTTCTATCAGTTTTTCAATCAATTGGCCCTCGATAAAGCAATGGTCACCTGCTACTGTCTGTAAGTACTACTACTTCTGTCATTAAGTCTCTCTATATAGCTCAGCTCTTTCATTGCATGTATTTATAATCATCCTCACTATATTATGCAGATTGAAGATCGCCGAATTGAAGAAAAGACAAGTCAGTGATATTGGGTTCATTAACACATATCTCATAGATGCAACTCAGGTTAAATTTCATGCCGCAGCTACCGAGGCCAACTTGCTACGATCGTTGGTAATAAATAAAAACAAAGATATAATACTCTTTCCTTACAACTTCAAGTGAGTGTTACTGTCTTGTGCGTATTCGGTTTCCCTTATATATTAGTCAAGGTTATAGTAATGTAATTGATGAGTTATGCATGCGTGTGCAGTTACCACTATATTCTCCTAGAGATTAAGCTTGAGCAGGGAGTAGTAACCGTTTTAGACTCAAGACGAAAAGATCCCCAGGACTATGCGGACATGACTCAAATGCTCGAGAAGTAAGTTAAATCGATCATTATCCACCATATCAGCAACTTTGTTCATTTCCTGATATATCAAGTAATTGTTTCCTTTGTCTGGCAGGGTTTGGAAAAAATTCTCCAAAAAATCTCTAGGACTCCCGAAGAAGCTGCAATTTAGACACCCGAAAGTAAGTACTATAGTAGCATGTTCCGTGCATCTCCTATTGATTTGGCATTCTTGCTTATGAGTTTGATTGACCTCTATTTCTTGTAAAGTGTTTGTGGCAGGAACTAGGGAATGATTTCTGTGGATACTATGTTTGCGAGTCCATCTGCCACACGACCTGTGAGCAGGGCTACACTAACGAACAATATGAAGTACGTAAATAACAACATTCACAATTTTATTTTATTACCATCATTTGTGTTGAGTTTCATTCATTCATATATATATGTATTGACCCCCTTCTTCAAATTAGATGTTTCGGAAGCGGGATGAACTCCTAGCACCAGCTCGCATGCGAGCAATTCAAGAGGAATTGGCGGCATTCTTTCTTGACCACGTGATCGCTGAAGACGGAGAATACTATGTCGACCATGAGTCCGTATGATTATATTTGTAAGATATAATTATTGTATATATATAGCCGGTAGTGTCGGATAGATATACGAGAACTTGTTGTTCGACCAATCTCTCGGAGAAGGAGAGGTGGTCGATATCACTTCTCTCTGTATGCATATATGTTCATGACGATCTTCTGTTTCCTTCGTTTGCTTACTAGCTAGCTAGCGTGTCTAGTCCTCTCTATACGTATGTATAGTACGTAGCGTCGACCAAGCACGGACATAAGAGAGGACACTTCTCTCTATTAATTATAGCTAGCTAACACAATAAATGAAACACCTAAATTAACCCCCCAAAACCCCCAAACCCCCCCTTTAAAAAAACAAAAACTCCAGCCACAGAAATGCTAACGCGTGGATGCCTATTGGTCCCGGTTGGTGCCACCAACCGGGACCAAAGGGTCTCCTGCCTGGGCTCCGTGCATACACCACGTGGAGGCCCATCAGTCCCGGTTCTGGATTGAACCGGGACTAAAGGGACAGGGCATTAGTACCGACCCTTTAGTCCCGGTTCAAGAACCGGGACAAAAGGCCCTTACGAACCGGGACAACAGGCCCTTTTTCTACCAGTGCAAGGGAAAAAGGCTTAGGTGGCAAATGGTAAAACCAAGGTTGGGCCTTGCTGGAGGAGTTTTATTCAAGGCAACCTATCAAGGGGTTCCCATAACACCCAACCGCGTAAGAAATGCAAAATCAAGGAACATAACACCGGTATGACGGAAACTAGGGCGGCAAGAGTGGAACAAAACACCAGGCATAAGGCCAAGCCTTCCACCCTTTACCAAGTATAGAGGTGCATTAAAGGAAACAAGTTATAATAGTGATAGCCCAACAATAACCATGTTCCAACAAGGAACAAACTCCATCTTCACCTGCAACTAGCAATGCTATAAGAGGGGCTGAGTAAAGCGGTAACATAGCCAAACAATGGTTTGCTAGGAAAGGTGGGTTAGAGGCTTGTCATGGCAATATGGGAGGCATAATACAGCAAGTCGTAGGTATCGCGGCATAGCAATAGAGAGAACAACTAGCAAGCAACGATAGAAGTGATTTCGAGGGTATGGTCATCTTGCCTGCAAAGTTCTCCGAGTTGACGAAAGCTTGATCCTCGTTAGCGTACTCAACGGGTTCCTCAATCACATACTCTTCTCCCGGCTCTACCCAAAGCAAGAACACAAGCAAAGAACCAATAATCAATCACGGTGCAATGCGCAAGCAACATGATGCAAAACATGGCATGACATGCGGGATGTGATATGCAATGCAAATGCGTGCTCCGGAAGGGAAAGATTGATAAAGGCATCAACTTGGCAAACCAAGCGTGCCGCTGGAAAGATGAGTTGATTTCCGTCAAAATCGATATAAAGATCACCGGAATCGGATGCACGGTTTGCAAATGGCAAGCAAAACAAGAATAGCACAATTCTGTGATTAACAACACTATGCCATCTAGAATGCAACAAGGAACTACGCTACTGCAGTCCAACATAGCAACAAAGCACATGGCAGTGATCTACTCAAGATGCTTGACAAAAGATGAACACTGAGCTACGGCTAAATCACACAAGAGCAGGTTCAAACAAGCATGGCACAAGTGCAAAAGATATCACCATCACAGACTTGGTGAAAATACTAACATGCGAGGAATTAACATCAGGAAGCAATGTTTAGAGCATGATAACAACATGCTACAGGAAAAGAACATAGCAAACAAAGGCATGGCATGAATCTACTCAAAACATAGAACAAAAGTACTTTACTGCCCATAAGCCAAAAAGGAGCAGAAGATATGATGGCACCCATGTAAACATAACAACTTTCGTTAACAGATTCCAGACTTAGCAGAAAACTGAGCATGACAAAAACAGAAATATGAAGGCGTCTTTGCGAGCTCGATTCAGTCATCACAAAACCTTTCGTGACAAACTAAGCATACTCCCAGCAAGAAGACATGTTCATGAAGCTAACCATGGCAAGAACAAGTTTATAGCATGCATGGATCAACTACAACAACCATGGCAAAATTGATTAACATGTAAACAATCTACCATGAACATTTTATAGCAAACGTAGAGCTAAGACATGCTAGGGCACTCCATAAATTCAAACAAGGGCATGGATGGGTAGAGCACAACCATATGTAAAAATCAGCCTTACTGAACATACTCAAAAGAAGCCTGGATCTCACGGTAGCAACATGAATACATGGCATAAAAATAACAGTAGTGAAATGACTTGGTGAAATTCTAAGTCCCTGAAACCAGCAATATCATGCGAGCTACTTTGCATGCTTGTTCTAGTCACCACAATGATCACAAAAATACATGGCATACACCCCTGTAAAGATGGCATGTCATAGATCAAAACACATGTAGAGCTCATGCCCATATGCAACACACAACAAATGTAGCAAAAATGACAAATGCTCATACTCTGCTAGGAATCAGCACCTAACATTTTATAGCACTCTTGCATCAGAGATTTGGGCACCCAGATGACAAACAAGCATGTCACAATGGAACAAAATGAAGAGCACATCATGATGAACATTTTGATATATCATGCATGCATAACGGATATACGGATGAGGAGTTATGGCATGTTGAACAGGGCTTCAGAATACAAAAATAAAATGACTTTGTGGGAAAACGAGGTCAACCCTAGTCTTCCAGATCTGGATCTGGGGCTTTGACACGAACTTCGAGGTTGACCGGGGAGCTCGCCGGAGTTCTAGCCAGGGTAGAAGAGGACGGCCGGAGTGACGATGCCGGGGCGCGCCGGAGCTGCAGGGAGGAAGAGGCGGCGAGGAGGCCGGGCGGCAGTGCGGGGCCATCGGGCGCGGTGGCAGCGCGGTCACCGGCAGATACTCGCGGCGGCCGTCGTGGGCACGAGTGCGCGGGCGTCGAGGCAGTGGCCTGCCGCGTGAGCGGCGGCGGGCGAGGCGCGGGCTGAGAGGGCCCCGCGTGGGCTTGGCGGGCCGGTGGCGGCGGGGGCGGAGCAGGGCCACGTGGCGGCGCGGGGTTGGCTGCAGGCGGCAAGAGTCGGAGTACAAATATGGCAAGTTACATCCGGGGTGTTACAACACTCCACCACTACAAAAAGATGTCGACCCGAGATCTAGGACTGAAAGAACTCTTGATATTCGGAACGGAGGTGATCCTCGCGTTCCCAGGTGGTTTCTAGGTCAGAATGATGTGACCACTTCACTTTCAGGAATTTGATAGACTTGTTGCGAGTCTTGGGCTCAGTTTCTTCAAGAATAGCAATGTGATGCTCATGATAAGACATGTCTTCTTGGAGATCAATCTCTTCGAAGTTGATAGTGCGGTCAGGAGTCTTGAAACACTTGCGAAGCTGTGACACGTGAAACACGTCGTGCACGTTTGCAAAGTTGGATGGAAGCTCAACTTGATAGGCGAGGTCGCCTCTTTTGCCAATGATCTTGAAAGGACCCACCTATCTAGGGGCAAGCTTCCCTTTGATACTGAAGCGACGAGTACCTTTCATTGGAGAGACACGGAGGTAGACATGGTCTCCGATCTCGAAAGCCAAGTCACGATGCTTGCTATCATAGTAACTCTTCTGGCGCGATTGCGCGGCTTTGAGATTTTCACGGATGGCTTTGCACATTTCTTCAGCTTCTGTGATTAAGTCATTGCCAAGAAGTTGGCGTTCACCAGTCTCTGACCAATTAAGAGGAGTACGACACTTTCTGCCATAGAGAATCTCGAATGGGGCCTTGCCCGAACTCGCTTGGAAGCTGTTGTTGTAGGAGAACTCGGCATATGGAAGACAATCTTCCCACTTCATATGAAAGAAATACACAAGCCCTGAGCATATCTTCAAGAATTTGATTGACTCACTCGACTTGTCCACTACTTTGAGGATGGAAGGCTCTGCTTAAGCGGATGTTGGTGCCCATGGCCTTCTAGAAGGAATCCCAGAACTTAGAAGTGAAGATGCTTCCACGATCTGAAGATATCAATTGCGGAATGCCGTGCAAAGAGACAATCCTGGAGGTATATAGCTGTGCCAACTGAGCTGCTGTGATAGATTCTTTGATAGGAAGAAAATGAGCCACTTTTGTAAGCTTGTCGATGATAACAAATATAACATCATTTCCACGCTTGGACTTGGGGAATCCAGTCACGAAGTCCATCTCAATATAATCAAACTTCCATTCTGGAATGGCAAGAGGTTGGAGGAGACCAGCTGGCCGTTGGTTTTCTGATTTCACTCTTCTACAGACATCACATTCATTCATGAACTGAGCAATCTCGCGCTTCATTTGAGTCCACCAATAAGACTGCTTGAGGTCATGGTACATCTTTGTACTTCCAGGGTGAATGGATAGAAGGGAATTGTGAGCCTCGTTCATAATGACTTTACGAAGTCACTTTAGGAACCACAATTCGATCCTTGAATAATAGAGTATCTTTGTCATCAAGGCGATAGCACTTGTACTTGGGTTGACTCTTGGCAATCCTATTTTTCACCTTCTTCACCATGGCATCAAGAAGTTGTGCCTCACGAACTTGATATTCCAAAGTAGGAGAGACTTGGAGATTGGCAAGAAATCCTTGAGGAACAACTTGGAGATTAAGTTTGCGGAAAGCTTCACAAAGGTCCGGTTGGAAGGGCTTGAGAATAAGGCTGTTGCAGTAAGCCTTCCTGCTCAAAGCGTCAGCAATGACATTGGCCTTGCCTGGAGTATATTCAATACTCGGGTTATATTGTTGAATCATTTCGACCCAACGAGTCTGTTTGAGGTTGAGGTTGGGCTGAGTGAAGATGTACTTGAGGCTCTTATGATTAGTGAAGATGTCCACTTTCCTTCCCAACAAGAGATGTCTCCATGTTAAAAGAGCATGGACAACTGCCGCCAACTCGAGGTCATGAGTGGGATAGTTCTTTTCATTGGGCTTCAACTGGCGAGAGGTATAAGCCACAACTTTCTTCTCTTGCATTAACACAGCACCGAGACCTTGCAGGGAGGCATCACAGAAAACTTCGAATGGTTTGGATTCATCGGGAGGAGTCAAAACAAGAGCTATGACTAACTTCTCTTTCATGGTGTTGAAAGCGATGTCACATTCAGGCGTCCAGACATACTTCACATGCTTCTGGAGGAGGTTGGAAAGAGGCTTTGCAATATTAGAGAAATTCTCAACGAATCTTCGACAATAGCTTGCAAGCCCAAGGAAACTGCGGAGCTTCTTGACATTCTGAGGCGGTTCCCAATTCATAATTGTAGACACCTCCTCAGGATTAACAACAATGCCCTTGGCGGAGATGATATGGCCAAGGTACAGAACCTCATCTAGCCAAAACTCACACTTTGAAAACTTCACATAGAATTGATGTTCTCTGAGTTTGTCGAGTACCAATCTCAAATGCTTGGCATGATCCTCCTTGTTCTTGGAAAAGACCAAGATGTCATCGAGATACACCAAGATGAAATCATTTGTGTAAGGGTTGAAGATGAAGTTCATCATGCGAGAGAACATTGGAGGAGCATTGACAAGGCCGAAAGACATGACAATGTATTCGTAAGAACCATAGCTTGTTCTGAATGCTGTCTTGGGGATATCTTGTTCACGAATGCGAATCTGATGATAACCCATACGGTGGTCAAGCTTGGAGAATACTTGAGCACCTTTAAGTTGCTCGAAAAGCTCATTGATGTTGGGAAGTGGGTATTTGTTCTTTATTGTCTTCTTGTTCAATGGACGATAGTCGACACAAAGTCGGTCCGTGCCATCCTTCTTCTGGACAAAAAGAACACCACAACCCCATGGAGATGAACTCGGTCTGATCAGACCCAGACGCTCTTGTTCATCGAGTTGTTTCTTCATCTCCTTCAACTCTTTTGGTCCAAGCTTGTAAGGGCGTTTACAAACAGGTTCCATGCCAGGCTTAAGATGAATGACGAATTCAACTGGCCGGTGAGGAGGCATTCCTGGAAGCTCTTCTGAAAAAACGTCTTGATATTAACAAACGAGTAGAATCTAAGAGATGGCATTCAACTCGCCCTTCTCATTGAGAGAAAACAGTCGAATGGTATCATCACGAGTGGCATAGATGGTCACATCCTCAGACGAGTGTGTCAATTGAATCTGCCTGGCAGCACAATCAAGCTGAGCCTTGTGCTTAGAAAGCTAGTCCATGCCGAGAATTATATCAATATCCGAGTCACCAAGAACAATCCGAGATGACAGAAATTTATAGGCGCCCATCTTGATAGAAACATCCGGGACGCAATTGTTAGATGTCATTTGCTTGCCCGGGGACACAATCTTCAATGGGAAAGGAATCTTTTCGGTTACAAACTCATGCTTCGCAACAAAAGGTCTTGAAATGAAAGAAAGCGATGCACCAGTATCAAACAATACTTTTGCAAGAAAAGACTTAACTGGAAGGTTACCCATGATCACTTCTGAAGAGTCCTTTGCCTGAGTTGCGTTCATCATGTTGACCTTTGCCGACTTGGAATTATGCTTGACCACTTCATTGCTGGCAGATCTCACAGGAGGAGGTGGCGGAAGGCGCCTTTGGTTGAAGCATTTGTTCGCATAGTGCCAACGAAGGATATTTCTTCTCCCAGGACGACCCGATCAGACTCGGAATCCCGGTTACAAGACGTCTCGACAATGGTAAAACAAGTCCAGCAAAGCCTCCCGATGTGCCGACAAATCCCGATAGGAGTTACACATATCTCGTTCTCAGGGCACACCAGATGAACACTACATACAACTAAAACCAAACCTCAAGTTTTCCCGAGGTGGCGCTGCAAGTGGCTCTGTTTTGGACCAACACTCAGAGGAGCACTGGCCCGGGGTTTAAAATAAAGATGACCCTTGAGTCCGCAGAACCCAAGGGAAAAAGGCTTAGGTGGCAAATGGTAAAACCAAGGCTGGGCCTTGCTGGAGGAGTTTTATTCAAGGCAAACTGTCAAGCGGTTCCCATACCACCCAACCGCGTAGGAACGCAAAATCAAGGAACATAACACCGGTATGACGGAAACTAGGGCGGCAATAGTGGAACAAAACACCGGGCATAAGGCCGAGCCTTCCACCCTTTACCAAGTATATAGGTGAATTAAAGTAAACAAGTTATAATAGTGATATCCCAACAATAACCATGTTCCAACAAGGAACAAACTCCATCTTCACCTGCAACTAGCAACGCAATAAGAGGGGCTGAGAAAAGCGGAAACATAACCAAACAACGGTTTTCTAGGAAAGGTGGATTAGAGGCTTGTCATGGCAATATGGGAGGCATGATATAGCAAGTGGTAGGTACTGCGGCATAGCAATAGAGCGAACAACTAGCAAGCAAAGATAGAAGTGATTTCGAGGGTATGGTCATGCCTGCAAAGTTCTCCGAGTTGACGAAAGCTTGATCCTCGTAAGCGTACTCAACAGTTTCCTCGATCACGTACTCATCTCCCGGCTCTACCCAAAACAGGAACACAAGCAAAGGACCAACAATCAATCACGGTGCAATGTGCAAGCAACATGATGCAAAACATGGCATGACATGCGGGATGTGATATGCAATGCAAATGCGTGCTCTGGAAGGGAAAATTGGTCAAGGCATCAACTTGGCAAACCAAGTGTGCCGCTAGCAAGATGAGTTGATTTCGGTCGAAATCGATATAATGATCACCGGAATCGGATGCACGGTTTGCAAATGGCAAGTAAAACAAGAATAGCACAATTCTGCGATTAACAACACTATGCGATCTAGAATGCAACAAGAAACTAAGCTACTGCAGTCCAACATGGCAATAAAGCACATGGCAGTTATCTACTCAAGATGCTTGACAAAAGATGAACACTAAGCTACGGCTAAATCACACAAGAGCAGGTTCAAACAAGCATGGCACAAGGTAAAAGATATCAGCATCACAGACTTGGTGAAAATACTAACATGCCAGGAATTAACATCAGGAAGCAATGTTTAGAGCATGATAACAACATGCTACAGGAACATAACATAGCAAACAAAGGCATGGCATGAATCTACTCAAAACATAGAACAAAAGTCCTTTACTGCCCATAAGCCAAAAAGGAGCAGAAGATATGATGGCACCCATGTAAACATAACAAGTTTCGTTAACAGATTCCAGACTTAGCAGAAAACTGAGCATGGCAAAAATAGAAATATGAAGGCGTCTTTGCGAGCTCGATTCAGTCATCACAACACCTTTCGTGACAAACTAAGCATACTCCCAGCAAGAAGACATGTTCATGAAGCTAACCATGGTAAGAACAAGTTTATAGCATGCATGGATCAGCTACAACAACCATGGCAAAATTGATTAACATGTAAACAATCTGCCATGAACATTTTATAGCAAATGTAGAGCAAGATTAAGACATGCTAGGGCACTCCATAAATTCAAACAGGGGATTGGATGGGTAGAGCACAACCATATGTCCAAATCATCCTTACTGAACATACTCAAAAAAAGCATGGATCTCACTGTAGCAAGCTGAATACATGGCATAAAAATATCAGGAGGGAAATGACTTGGTGAAATTCTAAGTCCCTGAAATCAGCAATATCATGAGAGCTACTTTGCATGCTTGTTCTAGTCCTGGAGAACTTTTACTATGTGAGGGCGGCAAATCTAATCCTGAGGCCTTTTACTATGTGAGGGTAGCAATTCTTATCCCGGATACCTTTTAGTATGTGAGGGCAACAAATCTAATCCTGGACATACTCTGTTGACTTGTCCACCAACTGCCACTTTCTATCCTTTTTTCAACCAATAATATATCTGTTCCTTATCCAGTTTGTACCGCATTTTCCCATTATTTCCCTTTTCAAATCACAGCGAGGTGCTATAGTCGAAACTCACCGGTCACCCCGGTGCGGCCGTCAAGACCCGTCATATCACAAAACCCACACCTTTACCAGCAGTGGTAAAGTGGCCTCGAAGTTGGACTGGATGAAGCAACCATCATTTCACTGGAATGCTCATTGAAGCCCTTTCTCCCCTTTCTTGAAGAAAACCGGTAACACCCACGATGCGGCTATATCTCCCACGTGTTGGAGCATGACTTAGAGGCATAACCGCATAGTAGGCATGTCGCAAGAGGGGTAATCTTTACACATCCCAAGTACTGAATAAGAAAGGGATAACGAGCTGGCTTACAATCGGCACTTCACATAATACATAAATATAGCATTACATCATCCAAAATACAATCAAGGTCCGATTATGGAACCAAATAAAGAAATACAACCCCAAATGCTAGATCCCGATCGCCCCAACCGGGCTCCACTACTGATCGTCCGGAAAGGAAACATAGTAACATCCCGAATCCTCATCGAACTACCACTTGAGTTTGGTAGCGTCCCCTGTACTGGCATCATTGGCACCTGCATCTGTTTTGAAGTAATCTGTGAGTCACGGGGACTCAGCAATCTCACACCCTCGCGATCAAGACTATTTAAGCTTATGGGTAGGAAAGGGTAGTGAGGTGGATCTGCAGCAAGCACTAGCATATATGGTGGCTAACTTACGCAAATGAGAGCGAGAAGAGAAGCAAAGCTCGGTCGAGAAGCTATAAAGATCAATAAGTGATCCTGAAACTACTTACATTCAAGCATAACACGAGACCGTGTTCTCTTCCCGGACTCCGCCGGAAAGAGACAATCACAGCTACACATGCGGTTGATTCATTTTAAATTAACTTAAGTGTCAGGATTTCTAAAACCGGATATTAACAAATTCCTAACTTAGCCCATCACAAGCTCTCACGGTCAACGAAGGATATTCCTTCTCCCAGGATGACCCGATCAGACTCGGAATCCCGGTTACAAGACATCTCGACAATGGTAAAAAAAGTCCAGCAAATCCTCCCGATGTGCCGACAAATCCTGATAGGAGCTGCACATATCTCGTTCTCAGGGCACACCAGATGAACACTACGTACAACTAAAACCAAACCTCAAGTTTCCCCGAGGTGGCGCTACAAGTGGCTTTGTTTTGGACCAACACTCAGAGGAGCACTGGCCTGGGGGTTTAAAATAAAGATGACCCTTGAGTCCGTGGAACCCAACACTAGTAGAAAACAGGGCTTTGGTCTAGGCCGGGTCAGCCCATTAGTCCCGGTTCAGTCCAGAACTGGGACCAATGGGGGCATTGGTCCCGGTTCGTGAGCCCATGGGGCCGGCCGGGCCCCATGGGCCATTGGTCCGGGTTCACCTGGACCTTTTGGTCCCGGTTGGTGGGATGAACCTGGACCAATGGGCCTCGCTCCTGGCCCACCACCATTGGTCCCGGTTGGTGGCTTGAACCTGGACCAAATGCTCCCCTTTACTCCCGGTTCATGTCACCAACCGGGACCAATGAGGTGCCTATATATACCCCTCGCTCGCGAGCAGAGCACCCCAGTGCTCTGTTTTTTTCTGGCCGAGGGGGAGAGGGCTTGGTGGTGCTCTAGCTCACCTCCTATGCACACAAGGTGTTCGATGGAATGCCCGAGCCACACTACTTAAGGTTTCTCCTCTCCAGGCTCGACCTCCAAGCTCCATTTTCCATAATATTTGTCTAGGTTTAGCGGTCCATCACGCCCCGTCCCCGTCTTCGCCGCCGTCGATCACCCGCGCCGAGCTCATCGTGGTGAGCCTCTTGTTCTTATCTTCTTTCCGAAAGGCAAAATATTCATACTTGTATGTTTACATAGATACTTGTATTATTTTCTTACTTTTATTATTGCATCTTATATAGTGCGATGGTTTTGGTATCCGCCCCCGTCGGCCCTCGTCCTGTCTATGATTCGGATGTGGTATATATATTATCTTTATAACTATTGGTTCATTTATTGTTTATGAAAATTATGCCGACCAACCTGACATAGATTTTATTTATGTAGGATGTATGTAAATCAGAAATGCCAACCGACCCTATTGTCGAGAGGTTAAATTTAGTTGAAGAAGAAAACAATTTGTTGAAGGAAAAAATAAAAAAAATTGAGGAGGAGAAGATGATATTGGAGTTGCATGTTGCGGATGTCGTCGATGATCACAAGATCAAGATGGATGCAATGCGCTTGAAGATTAGAAAGATTAGAAAATATGCCATTCATACCGAGGCTTGGTATCATTATGCTGCTGGATCAATTGTTACCTTGGTTGCGATTATGATCGCATTTGTTTTTGCATTGAAATGTTTTACATAGTTTCAATGTATGGTTTAATTAATTAGATGCTCTGGAGAGCTATATGTTGTTAGATGAGAACTATGTATGCACTTTGGTTTTAATGTGATGATGAACTTCTATTAATTTGGACACTTAATTATATATAATGCACACACATGAACCTGCAATGGATGTACGGTGACAGACACACCTGCGAGTACATTAAGGGCGTGCATGAGTTTCTCGATGCGGCTGAGGCAAACAAGCAGAATGGTTTTATGTGTTGTCCATGCACTGAATGTGGGAATACGAGGTCTTACTCTAAATGGAAAATCCTTCACTCCCACCTGCTTTACAAGGGTTTCATGCCACACTATAATGTTTGGACGAGGCACGGAGAAATGGGGGTTATGATGGAAGACGACAAACAAGAAGAGTACGATGACAACTATGTGCCCCCTGAATACGGTGATGCTGCAACGGGGGGAGCTGGTGAAGATCAAGAGGAACCAGACGATGTGCCCAATGATGCTGCAATGGGTGAAGCTGCTGAAGATCAAGAGGAACCAGACGATGTGCCCGATGATGATGATCTCCACCGGGTCATTGTCGATGCAAGGACGCAATGCGAAAGTCAAAAGGAGAAGCTGAAGTTCGATCGCATGTTAGAGGATCACAAAAAAGGGTTATACCCCAATTGCGAAGATGGCAACACAAAGCTCGGCACCGTACTGGAATTGCTGCAGTGGAAGGCAGAGAATGCTGTGGCTGACAAAGGATTTGAGAAGCTACTGAAAATATTGAAGAAGAAGCTTCCAAAGGATAACGAATTCCCCGACAGTACATACGCAACAAAGAAGGTCGTATGCCTTCTAGGATTGGAGATGGAGAAGATACATGCATGCCCTAATGACTGCATCCTCTACCGCGGTGCATACAAGGATCTGAACACATGCCCGGTATGCGGTGCATTGCGGTATAAGATCAGACAAGATAAGCCTGGTGATGTTGACAGCGATCCCCCCAGGAAGAGGGTTCCTGCGAAGGTAATGTGGTATGCTCCTATAATACCACGGTTGACACGTCTGTTCAGAAACGAAGAGCATGCCAAGTTGTTGCGATGGCACAGTGAGAACCGAAAGAAAGATGGGAAGTTGAGAGCACCCGCTGACGGGTCGCAGTGGAGAAAAATCGAGAGAAAGTACTGGGATGAGTTTGCAAAGGACCCAAGGAATGTATGGTTTGCTTTAAGCACGGATGGCATTAATCCTTTCGGGGAGCAGAGCAGCAATCACAGCACCTGGCCCGTGACTTTATGTATGTATAACCTTCCTCCTTGGATGTGCATGAAGTGGAAGTTCATTATGATGCCAGTTCTCATCCAAGGCCCTAAGCAACCCGGCAACGACATTGATGTGTACCTAAGGCCATTAGTCGAAGAACTTTTACAGCTCTGGAATGGAAACGGTGTACGTATGTGGGATGAGCACAGACAGGAGGAATTTAACCTTAAGGAGTTGCTGTTCGTGACAATCAACGATTGGACCGCTCTCAGTAACCTTTCAGGACAGACAAACAAAGGATACCACGCATGCACGCACTGTTTAGATGAAACTGAAAGTATATACCTGGACAAATGCAGGAAGAATGTGTACCTGGGCCATCGTCGATTTCTTACGACCAACCATCAATGTGGAAAGAAAGGCAAGCATTTCAAAGGCGAGGCAGATCACCGGAAGAAGCCCGCCATGCGTACCGGTGATCACGTACTATGCTAAACAGTGCCCAAAGCCAAGAAACTCGGCCCCAAAGCCGAACAACAATGGTAACAATTCAACACCCAAGCGTAACAACTTCAACCCCAATAACAATCACAAGAAGGGTCACTTGAACCATGTGACCAAGGAGGAAGCACAGAATGCCCCGGATATCATACTCGGTACGTTCCCTGTCAACACAATACCTGCCACGGTTTTGTTTGATTCTGGAGCTTCTCACTCGTTCATTTGAAAGAGTTTTGCTTTGCAACATGATTTTTTTATGCTTCCTTTGGGAAAATCCATGATCATCAAGTCCCCTGGGAATAAGCAAATCACTCAGTGTTACTGCCAAGGTGTGGTTATTGAGTTTGAAGGACTAAATTTTCAGGCAAACCTCATTGTATTGGAAAATAAAGGACTGGATGTTATCCTAGGAATGGATTGGTTAACCACCAACAAAGGATTTATCGATTGCTTCAATCGGACAGTAATTCTCACTCATCATCATGGGAAGACAATAAAAGTTGCAGCTCAAGAAAGACCAAGATCACGACAACCAAAGTTGAACAAAGTGGACATTTCAGAGCTAAGGAAAGTTCCAGTGGTATGTGCGTTCCCTGACGTATTTCCCAAAGAACTACCAGGCATGCCGCCAGATCGGGAAATAGAGTTCAGCATTGAACTAGCACCTGGAACCACCCCCATTTACAAGAAACCCTATAGGATGGCACCCTCCGAGTTGGTAGAATTAAAGAAGCAAATAAAAGAATTACTGGACAAAGGATTTATACGAGCCAGCTCCTCACCTTGGGGTTCACCAGTATCATTTGCCAAGAAAAAGGATGGGACACTGAGATTATGTATATACTATCGAGCACTCAACATGGTCACCATCAAATATAAATATCCGATGGCATGGATAAATGATTTATTTGACCAGCTCGCACAAGCCAAAGTTTTCTCAAAAATTGATCTAAGGTCAGGGTATCATCAATTAAAAGTACGGATAGAAGATATCCCTAAGACAACATTCACCTCCAGATACAGATTATATGAGTTTACAGTAATGCCGTTTGGACTAACAAATGCCCCCGCATATTTTGTCCATCTCATGAACAAAGTATTTATGAAATTTATGGACAAATTTGTTCTGGTGTTCATTGATGATATTCTGGTATTCTCTAAGACACCAGAACAGCAAGCAGAACATCCCAGAATTGTATTGGGAGAATTAAGTAAACACCAATTATATGCCAAATTCCGCCAATGTGAATTTTGGTTAAGACAGGTTGGTTTTCTAGGCCATGTATTGTCCCAAGAAGGTGTTGCCGTGGACCCAGAAAAAGTCAAGGTCGTACTTGGCTGGAGGCCACCAGCCAACGTAACAGATGTCCAAAGCTTTCTGGGAATGGCTGGATACCACCGAAGGTTTATTGAGGGGTTCTCCACCATAGCAAAACCAATGACACAGTTATTCAAGAAGGATAAGAAATTTGTATGGACTGAAGCTTGCGAGAAAATTTTCCAAGAACTCAAGAAGAAATTAACAACAACACTAGTATTGGTTATACCAGACATACACAAAAGTTTTGAAGTGTATTGTGACGTATCCCGGAAAGGCCTCGGATGCGTGCTAATGCAAGAAGGCAAAGTAGTCGCATACGCTTCCAGACAACTTCGAAAGCATGAAGAAAATTATACCACTCATGACTTAGAATTGGCAGCAGTCATTCATGCACTCAAAGAGTGGAGACACTTTTTGCTTGGAAATCATTGTGAAATATATACGGACCACAAAAGTCTCAAATATATTTTCAAACAGCCAAAGCTCAATTTACGACAACGGCGCTGGTTGGAATTAGTGAAAGATTATGATGTTGGCATCCACTACCATCCAGGAAAAGCGAATGTAGTGGCAGATGCTCCTAGTAGAAACCCCAGCTCGGGCAACGACAGTCCACATAACTTGAGACCTTAATTTCAACAGGATTTTGCCAAACTCAACTTGGTGATGGTCACGGAAGGCACTATGTCAAATTTGGAAATACAACGCGCCCTTGTGCAGCAGATTAAGAAAGCTCAGCATGGACATCCCAGCATCGAAGGCATAAAAAGAAAAGTAAGCGTGGGCAAGGCCTCAGAATTCGTCGTAGACGAAGAGGAAATATTATGGTACGGAGATAGGCTCTGTGTGCCAAATATAGAGGACCTCAAACAGCAAATTCCAGCTGAAGGCCACACCGCCGCATATTCAATCCACCCTAGAGGAACCAAAATGTATAAGGACATTCAGGAAAGATTTTGGTGGCACGATATGAAGAGGGATATAGCCACCTTCATTGCATGCTGCGATTCTTGTCAACGCATTAAAGCCGAGCATCAAAAACCAGCGGGACTATTACAACCAAACAGGATACCTGAGTGGAAATGGGACGAAATTGGGATGGATTTTATTGTCGGACTACCTCGGTCACAACACGGAAATGATGCCATATGGGTCATCACAGATAGATCAACCAAGGTGGCACATTTCATCCCAGTAAAGACAACCCACACCACTCAGAAGCTTGCCAAGCTTTATCTCTCCCGTATAGTTTGTCTGCATGGAGTTCCAAAGACTATAGTATCCGACAGAGGCACTCAATTCGTCTCGAAATTCTGGGATCATTTACAACAGGCTCTGGGAACTCAACTATCATTCAGTACAACATACCACCCCCAGACTGATGGACAAACTGAATGCATGAACCAAATTCTAGAGGACATGCTGAGAGCATGTGTCCTCACCTATGGAACCAGTTGGGAAGAAAGCTTGCCATATGCCAAGTTCGCATACAACAACAGTTACCAATCCAGTCTACAAATGGCACCTTTTAAAGCCTTGTACGGGCGAAGATGTCATACCCCATTAAATTGGTCAGAAACAGGAGACAGTCGTATCTTCGGCCCATACATGCTCAAGGGGGCTGAAGAGAAAGTTAGACAAATCAGGGACCGGCTCAAGACAGCTCAAAGCCGACAATAGAGTTATTACGATCGAAAACATCATGAAGTCAGCTTTGAACCCGGTGATTATGTGTATTTACGAGTATCTCCTATGAGGGGGCCTGTAACGGTTCAAAGTTAAAGGAAAGCTAGCACCAAGAATTATTGGACCCTTCTGTGTGGTTGCACGGAGAGGCACAGTAGCGTACCAGCTAGACCTACCCAAAGAGCTGTCAGACGTCCACGACGTGTTCCACGTCTCACAGTTAAGGAAATGCGTAAGCAACCCAGAGAAGCACGTGTCACATGAGAGCATTGACGTGCAACCAGACATCACCTACAGGGAACGTCCAATAAAAATATTAGAAGAGTCTGAAAGGAGGACCCATTAGAAAACAATTAAGTTTTTCAAGGTTCAGTGGAGCAATCACACCGAGGATGAAGCGATACCGGGCAGAGTACCCACACCTATTTGAGGATAAGCTGAAATCTCGGGGACGATATTTTTCCTAAGGGGGTAGGTGTTGTAACACTCCAAAAATTTTGCCTTGGTTTTACCAAATTCTCCATTTGTTTTGAAAGGGGTTATTTAAAATTTTTCTAAAGGACTCTCCCTTTTAAAAACTTTTATTTTATGACAAGTATTTTTGTCTGGATTCATCCCAAATCTTGATCTTTGGCATTTAGGGTTTTTCATCTTATGTTGGCTCAACACAAATAACATTGGAAGGTTTTTGCAATACTTTTCAATAAAAAGAATTCCATTAAAACTCTTGGATTTATTCTTCCTCTTTCAAAAAAATATCCTCTTTCCATGGCCTATGAAGAAAAATTTTCTTCCAAAACTATCTACTCACTTTGAGTCAAGCCAAGCATCCTATTCCAGCAAGTCTCAACCTCTTTAAAATTTTATTTCTATTTATTTTGCCCTCAAAATCAATTTCTGGCATTTACTTTGACTTTGGTGGTTTACAAAGGAACTACCAATTTTCCTTCGAATCTTGATTCCAAATAAATTTCTTTGGATAGTCCTTAGCACCCTCAACCAAGATCCATCAAGATCCACTGGCTCATAGTTCAAAATTTTCAAAATTTGCCCACTGCAAGTTTGGACCAGATTTGCCATTTTGGGTGAAATTCATACTTTTGCTTCTCCTAAAAATCTGAGATAATTCATGCAGCCTCCAGATACATCAAGAGACCACCTCACCAAAGATCAGCTCCAGAAAAATTTCCCACATGCCAAAATCATTTCATCGAACAGTTGGCATGCACTGTTGCTGTTCAAATTCAGTAAAGTTTTAGAGTTCAGTGTCTAGTTTCTGTCGACAGTGTCATTTCTTCAGAGCGCGGCGTCAATCTCGCCAGTGCCCGAGTTGGCACCTTGCGCACTACTTCTCCTTCTTATCCAGTGTGCCGCTCGATCACTTGGACGGGCGCGAGCGTCGGTGGTGAGCTCGCCGGGGTGCATCACCCCCGTGAGCGGTGACAGCAACGCCCGTTGCAACCTTCAGAGAGGCTTGGCGTGGAATGGCGCCGTCCAGCACCGCCCAAGCCAACCGAGGCCTCCACGTGGCCGCCCGTCCCCTATGCACGCTGCGGCACGGTCGCCGTGGCCTGAGAGGCGCATAGTGCGCTCTTTGCCGCCGGCGTGCCTGTGAGCCGTTCTGTTGAAGAACGTGGAGTGATGCCCAAGTTTTTCCAAGTTCAACCTCTGGATGGAACCAGTAGACCCGCACGTTGATGCCCAACCGCCTAAAAACCCCGTTCAGCCACTGCCCCGCCGTAATCACCACCGGAGTTATCCCGTTCACGGCAACCGCCTCGGATCTGCTATAAAAGGAGCCCTCGAGCTTGCCTTTGACGCTGCACCACACCTCCACCTCACTAGAGCCCCGCCTAGATACTAGGAAGACCTCGGGGAGGCCTTCTTCCCCGACTCCAGCCGCGCCGATCCGCTTCGGGCTCCGGCAAGATTAGCTCGAGTGCGTGCACCCCCGCCTCCCAAGTTGTACCAGTGGCATCCTAGTGCACCCACTCCACTAACCCACGCCCCAATTTGAAGCTTGCAGCCCCCCCGGCGAGATCCACCGATGCCCGAGCTGCCGTCCGCCAGAGTGAAGGCTGCCGTTGACGTGGGGCTCGCCGACGACCAACTCCACCACCCACAGACACGGGAAAGCACCGTGAGTCCGTAGGTACCATCCCCTCCCCCTACCTCGCCGTGGATCGTCGCCGGCGACCACCGCAAGCTTCGGGCGCCTGCGTGCTCTGCTTTTCCTTTTCAAACATTTAAACCTGACGGGTGGGACCCCATCGTCAGCCTCTCTTTTCTAATCAAACCGTTTCTCTGGAAAGCGCCTTCGGGCAGAATACGTTTTCCATTTTGGGTGACGTATTTCTTAACAAAACGTTTTCAGTTTTTATAAACTAAACCCTGGATACTTTCTGTTTCATTATAGATAAGTCCCTGGGCTAAAACCTTTATAACTTTTTAACAGAAGATGATTTTGAATTGATTCTTTTTCTGTCATCTTTACTTTTCTCTCTAGTTTTTTATCATATTTATTTCAAAATTTTTTGGGACAATTTTTACGCACACACGGTATTTACGTTAGTGTGCGATTTCTTTATACCGTTGATACCGGAGGAGGTGACGGAACCGCAAACTTCGCCGAGCTAGACTCCGACTACTCCAAACAAGGCAAGCATGTTTGAACCTTTGATATGATGAGTGTTTTGCATGTTTGCTCGAGTAGCTTTTTCTCATGGCATGTTTATATAAGCATTAGTGAATGTTATGTTGCATGCAAGGCAAGTTGCAGGTGAGCTTCGAAGCTTGATGTGTTCTTATGATGATAAGATAACCTGATCATGTGGTGGCATGATGGGTTGCAAGCTGGTATTGTTGAAGCATGCCAGTCTTAAGTCAACCATATAACCTCAGTACTAACGTGGATCAAGTCTCGATCCCGTTCATTTCCCCTTCGTGCTGCCACATGCTTTCCGTAAAGAGTGCAGTTTAGTAAGTTGCAAACCTCTTTCCTTGTACACACCGAACAGAGGGACCACGATGAGGGTTCCATGGCCCTGGATCACTACAAGAAATATGTCAACTTATGACCTTCTGTCAGTGACCCTCGAAGAATTGGTCATAAATCTATGACCATTTTATACCAATTGGTCTAAAGCTGTTCAGGGGGCTCCAAACCCTAAACCATTGCGACCATTTTGGTCAGAAAGGTCGTAATTTCCTTACACAAAATGGTCACAAAGCAAACAGTGCTAGTCCGCTGCCTTATTTCTAGCTGATCATGACCAATATAGATGGTCATAGCCTTGTAGATTGTGGTGGGTTGTGATGACTAGGCGCCATCTCATCAGTTTTGCCTATGTGTCATGTCCATGTGGCAGTTTTTGCCCTAGGTTGTGAAGCAACCTATATTTCTATCATTCCCAAATTCCCAAAAAACTCTCATAAATTCTTTGGGTCATATATTCATCAAATATGTAAAAATCCTTCCTTGCCTAGTTCAAAACTAATTCAACAATATTCATTTTCCTATTATGTTCACAACAACACTTTATGAAGGAAGTGCTATTTATATATTCTTGATTGCCCTAGGAATTTTTGGGCAATCTTTCCTATCCAAATCATTACCGCATGACAAAATTCAGCTCCATTTGCCTAGCAAATCTTCCTCGGCAAATTTCCAAAGTTTTTGTCCACCTAGAAGCATTGTGAAGGAAGTACCTTTTTTTATATCTCTAAATGACATGAAATTTATACAATTCCTTCATATGCCCAAATTATCACCCTCCTCCAAATTGCAGCTCAGTCAAATCATCTATGTGAGCCCAGGTTCAATTTATATTTTATGGCCAAATTGGCACGTTGCAAAGCAAGTGTTATATAGACCCCTCCTATTACCCTCAAACTTTTCGGGCACTCTTCCATACCCAAATAATTTCCACATGATAATATTCAGCTCAATTTTCCTAGTAAATCTTTCTCGGGAAATTTCCAAAGTTTCTACCTCGAGAGAAGCTTTGTGAAGTAAGTACTAGCTAGGCTTACCCAAATGCTCTGAAAATTTACCAGCGCATGACCATACCTAAGTAACTTACCTAATCCAATTTTGAGCTCATTTCATTCATCCAATCTTTCTCACTAGTTTTCCCAAGTTTCTGTCCATAGAAGAGCATTGTGAAGGAAGTACTACTTTAGCATGTTCAAGTGCTATCAATTTTCTACAATGCTTTCCTATGCCCGAATAACCACCCTCCACAAAATTTCAGCTCAATCCATTCATTATTTTGAGCCCAGCTTCAACATTCATATTTTTGTCCAGCGTGGTACTTTGCAAAGCAAGTACCACCTAGGATCCTCCTTTTGAGCTAAAAATTTGTGAAGACATTCTCCTTAGTAGATGATCATCCTCAGCCAAAACTCACGCCCATTGGCCATGTGCATTTCCCGTACCGCTAATCAAACACTTGGCTGCTAATTCATGTTTGAGCATCGATCGGTCTCCTCGTGAGAATCTTATGTTGTAATTTTGTTCCTAGCACCAACCTGGGGAGTGCCCAACCCACTAGACATGCCTAGGCCGCCCAGAACACATGGCAACATTACGGTCACGTGGTGACCACGCGACGGGCATGCGAGTTTACGCGCTCTAGAGTTGGGGCCCTCGGCCACCGCCCAAACCTCGACGTATCGCCACCAAACCATGTATTTATGATTAAATAGGTCCTTATGTAACTAGAAATGATTTTTGGAAAAAATAAATAGCAAACTATGAGGCAGCTGCAGTTCAAATTTGACCCGCTTCCACCTGAATCGGCGGAAATTTGTCTTTTTCACGAGAGGTGGATCAATTTTTTTACACCCAACCATTTTGTCAATTGTGCATTAAATATGGCCTAGTATTTTATAAAAATGATTTGGTCCAATTTTGCAACAATTATTTGGTAGCTCCTTCACAAAAAAACCTCCTTTCGGGCACTCGAAAAATGGAAAATGGTTTTTTCGTCCAACGAAAATGAAAACTTCCTTAGGCAACATTGTTTGCCATTCCAATATGCACCCTTGTGCACAATATGAGATCATTTGAACAAACTATGCCATGAATGTGGCCATAAGATTGATCACTTGGCTTGAAAGCCATGAATCTTCACACATGATAGCTCATTTCTGAGAACTCTTTTTTAAAATAATTATCGTATTACAAGTTTATTATTTTTCCCGGAAACTCGGTCATATATAATGACACAATGCGAAGGTTTTCCAATTTTTTGATTTTTTTTGAATTTTTTATGCCCGTTTCAAAATGTGGTCAAAACGGCGGGCTTCACCGTTCCTAGCAAGCGGTTGAATCTTGGATTTTTTTGGTGTTTCTCTGATTAAATAGATACTTATGTACCTATAAATGATTTTTGTAAAAAATGAAGAGCAAACTACGAGGTAGCTATAGTTCAAATTTGAACCGCTTCCAGCTGAATCGACGAGAATTTATCTTTTTCACCAGAGGTGGATCAAAACTTTTCACACCCAACCATTTGGTCAATTGTGCATTAAACATGGCCTAGTATTTTAGAAAATTGATTTGGTCCAATTTCGCAACAAATATATGGTAGGTCCTTCACAAAAAAAAACTCATTTCGGGCACTCGAAAAATGGAAAATGAATTTTCCGTGCAAAGAAAATGAAAACTCCCTTAGGCAACATTGTTTGGAATTCCAACATGCACCCTTGTGCACAATATGAGATCATTTCAACAAACTATGCCATGAATGTGGCCATAAGTTTCATCATTTGGCTTGAAAGCCACTGATCTCCACACGTGATAGCTCGTTTCTGAGAACACTTTTTTAAAATAATTGCCGTATTACAAGTTTGTTATTTTTCCTGGGAACTTGGCCACATATAATGACACAATGCGAAGGTTTCCCCATTTTTTGAATTTTTTTGAATTTTTTATGCCCGTTCCAAAACACGGTCAAAACGGCGGGAATGACCGTTCCTAGCTAGTGGTTGAATCTTGGAATTTTTTTGGTGTTTCTCTGATGAAATAGATACTTATGTACCTAGAAATTCTTTTTGGAAAAAATAAAGAGCAAAGTACAAGACAACTACAGTTTAAATTTGACCCGCTTCCACCTGAATCGGCGGAAATTTGTCTTTTTCGTGAGAGGTGGATCAAAACTTTGTACACCCAACCATTTGGTCAATTGTGCATTAAATATGTCATAGTATTTTAGAAAACTGATTTGGTACAACTTTGCAACTAATATATGGTAGCTCCTTCACAAAAAAGTCATTTTGGGCACTCGGAAAATGATTAAAAATAGCTAGAAAGATCAGAAATGGATAGAAATTGGTCCTTATCCATAAAATGTGGTCTAACTCTAGTGAAAATTTGTGTGGTGCCATTTTGCAAAATATTTTTGATAGCTACTTCACAATATCCCTCTATTTTTAGTACTTAGACACTTTTTTAAATCACTGGTTTTTCGAACCAATCAGGACTCTTCCCACGGATCGATGACATGGCGCCCATCCATCCATCTCTCCATCCCACATCCATCCATCCATCTATCTACAGAAAAAAAGAAAAAAAGATAGCCCCACCCGCAGCCCAAACCCTAGCTCAGATCGACCCTTCCTCCCTTGTCCCCATCTCCTCGCCGCCGCCGCCCCCTCCCGATCTCGCCGCCATCGCACCCTTCCTCCCTCGTCCCCATCTCCCGATTCCTCCCCCGCCGCCCCTCCCTTCCACCACCCTAGGCACTCCACCGCCCTGACCTCGCCGCCCCCACCCGTCGTGGTTGTCGTCCTAGGGTTCTACCGCCCACACCTCGCCCCCTGCCTCTCCACCCAGACGGCCTCGACTAGATCTAAGGCCTAGCCCTAGCACGTCGCAACCGTTTTCCGCCGCGGATCCCGTGAGCCCCGTCCTCTTCTACTCTGTTTCGCGGCTCGGAGCTGCGACTGGACGGAGCTGCATCTGGCGCCTACGGCAATGACCATGATGACGGGATTTCCCGGCCGGCCTCGAAGTGCCCAACCTCAAGAAGCACGGTGGCGGCACGCGCAGCTGGATCCGCCATGATGCGCTGTTCAGACGCTCGAGGTCGACAAGGGCACCATGATGCGCCGCTGCGAGCTCCCCGCCCGCGACCTCCGCCTCCTCGACCCGCTCTTCATCTACCCCTCCACCGTCCTTGGCCGTGAGCGCGCCATCATCGTCAACCTCGAGCAGATCCGCTGCGTCATCACCACCGACGAGGTGCTCCTCCTCAACTCCCTCGACAACTACGTCTTCCAGTACGCCGCCGAGCTGCAGCGCCGCCTCCTCCAGTGCGCCGAGGGCGACGAGCTCCTCTTCGAGTTCCGCTCCCTCGAGCACGCCCTCGAGGTCGCCTGCTCCTTCCTCGACGCCTTTATTCGAGTCGCCTGCTCTTTCTTCGAGTTCCACGCCCTCGGCCTCGCCCTCGAGGTCGCCTGGTCCTTCCTCGAACTCAGCCAGAACAGAGCAATGTTTCCTTTATTCGAGTCTTGTATCAATGCATTGTTTCCAGCAATACTCTAAAATGGGTTTGATTTAATCTCATGTTTTTCACTGTTTATTGTATACTTTGGCGCACATGCGCTGCTGGTGTCGGACTTCGGGCCCAAGATCTCGTTCCGGATCGTCGACACCCTCCGCGACGCCAAGCTCAAGTCCGGGACCGAGATAAAGGTGATCGATTCAGTCTTAGTTAGTTATAGTGGAGCATAACGGGATTGGTTTCGTGGTCTAATCTGTTGTTCATTGTGGCGGATGACGGGCGTAGTCATCACTGAAAAGATGCGTCCTCGAGCTGGTCACGACCAAGGGCAGCAAGACCGAGCCGCAGCTCGGCTTCAGGTTCTGCCTGGCCTCTACTGGACTGAATAAAGCCAGTGGCCACTAGTTTACCATTGTTGAGTGGTGTCTGAATTTTGGGAAGTCTGAGTGTGCTTGGTCATTTTGGCAAGAAACCAGCAGTTATCATGATCGTGGGAGTGAACGGAGGTGGAAAGATGACATCGCTAGGTTCTTCTCGGCATGCTTTGCTCTATTCTTGGTTCTCGGTCGCATTTAGTGTAGACTTTGCAGCAGGAAGGAATGGTATAGGTTCTAGTAATCTAGCACTTTGGAGCTGCAGCGTAAATAAATTGTTGCCCCTCGAATGGTTTGAGTGCCATGAAGAATTGTTTATCATGCCTGTATGAATTGACTCACATAAACTCTGCATTCCTCTGCTTGATTCAGTAGTGTTGGTTGCGACCTGTTATTTTGCTGACAATGAACTACTCCCTCCGTTCCTAAATATATGACCTTTTGGTTATTCAATTTGAATTACCAAAACGTCATATATTTAGGAATGGAGGGAGTAAATGATTATAATCAAAAGAGAATTGCTAAATGGAAGAAGATTTTATAATCACAGAAAATTTGACAGCTTCTCTGTTTGTAAAAATTGTTGCTAGCTCTGTCTGTCAGCCCATATTTACTTGTTTCTTCCATTTAGATGGAGCAAGAGCCCTCCATGGACGACATCGACGAGGAGGAAATCGACTCCCCAAACAAGGTTTGATCCTTAGTTTGATGTTTTTCCTATCGCTGCTATGTTGTAGTCTAGTTTCTGTTGTGGCTATGAAACCAAACTAGGGTGGCCTGATTGATGAGGTCCTGTATGTGGCCTTGGTCTTAGTTCATATCATATTTGTTCCTTCCTGTATGATGCATGCTTGGTTAATGCTCATGGACTAGCTAGCTAAGGTGGTTGTTTTGCTACTGAATGAATGTTGTTTCAGTTTGTACCTCATCTAGCTAAGTTTTAGTTCTCTAAACTAGACGGCTATGCAGTTTCAGTTTACTCGGTCCAGTGATCCTGTTTTTGGATTTCTGCGTCTGTTCTCTAAACTGAATTTGGTTCAGTTGAAAAACTGCACTACCTGACTGTTTAGGGCAGCGAGCTTCTAACTGAAAAACGAGTTTGTTATGCTCATAATTTCAAGTTGGCCTCTACATATGAGTTGTAAAGCATGTTCTAAGGTTTCCGTAGAGTACTTATTTGCATCGTTTGGATGTACGGTTTGAGAGCAGCCGTCTATTTAGTTTGCTGTCTAGAAAAATATGCACGACTTCACTTGATTATATTCCTAACTTTTATGATTTATGACCCGCAGATTTTGGGCTTCATTCGTCAAAAGTTGGTGTACAAGGAACTCCAGGAGAAGAATCCCAAAGAAAACCCGCACCCACCGCACCCAACAATGTGTTTTAGCACCCACCGCGTCGTCGAAGCCGGCCAAGTCGGGTGGAGGCAAGCAGAAGAAGAAGTGGAGCAAGGGCAAGCAAAAGGAGAAGGTGAACAACACGGTGATCTTCGACCAGGCCACCTACGACAAGCTGCTCACCGAGGTGCCCAAGTACAAGCAGATCACGCCCTCCGTCCTCTCCGAGCGACTCAGGGTAACGCACTCCCTCTGGATTTGTTATTCTTACTTGCTTCCTTCCTTCCTATGTGAAGTGACATCTGGGGATGGTAGGATATGTGTGTGATGCATCATGGCTCCTGGTCAAGTACTTTACTGTGATGCTCTGTTTTGGGGTCAGTCTGTACAATTGTAAGAACACACCCATGCGCTAGTGTTATGAATTGATTGGATGCTGGATTCGGCTGCTGCATCAGTTTTTTGTGCAGATTTTGCTTGGTGTGCCATGTTATAGATAGGGTGCAGTGGATTTGATATGGCCATCTGGTCATCATTTATGTCATGTGTCACAGTTATTCAACATAGCCATTGATTTGTAGTGTTTCATATAGTTAAATGTGGTTTGATGCTGCTGCTTTACACTTAATTAACATGTCCCTGCATCTTACTGTCAACAATATGTGCCTGACATGCCTTGTGCATTAGAACTACTGATTGATGTGAGCACCGTGCATTTTCAAGTATGCATAATGTATATTAGTGTGTCATATGTTTGTTTGATTTTTATGGTGCTGCAGATCAACGGGTCGCTGGCTCGCAGGGCCATCAAGGACCTGATGGAGAGGGGACTCATCAGGATGGTGTCAATCCAGTCCAGCCAGCAGATCTTCACCAGGGCGACAAACACTGCCACCAGTCATGTTAATATTCAGCTGTATTTTATAGTTGAATACCTGTTTGTACTGCCCAAATAGAGAAGACGTGTTTGGCTGTTGAATACCTGATTGTAAAGTACTTTGTTTGGCTATTGTTTGAAATTTTATGTGTTATTGGCTCTGTTTGAATCAAGTTATTGGTTGCTGCCCAAATAGAGAAGACGTGGGTCCTTTAAAATGAAAAAAAAACTGACAAGTGGGACCTAATTAGATGACCTGACTAGTGGGACCTGGTCCAAAATGGATTGTAAAAAGGCTGAGGCCCAAATAAGAAATCGAAGAAAAAAGGCCAAAGGCCTAGAAAATAAAAGGCTGAATTGTTGGGCCTGGCCCATGTAGCTGACCAAAATGAACATGGAAAAAATACATTAAAAGGCTGAATTAATGGGCTCGGCCCATATAAACACCCCATTGGACCGGGCCGATTCTTGTGCCACATCATATTGCCACGTCGGATGCCTACGTGTCCTGGGGAGGTTGCTAGTGACCAAAACGCCACATTAGACGTATTTTGGTCATAAACGTCTACGACCATTCCAGAAGAATGGTCGCTATAGTCAGTTTATGACGGCCAGCTTTTAACCCTATGTTTTTGGTCACAAAAAGGTCACAAATGAAAATTTGTGACCATTCAGTGACCAATAGTGGTGGTCACAAGTTGACATATTTCTTGTAGTGGATTAAAGCCCGTCATCCGGTCAGGGGGCATGGGTGTTTCCGGTTGGGACCGAGAGGGGGGCACCCCTTAGAGCGCGCGATATAAATTTGATCCCATGCTATTCGAGGTTGTCGCCTCCCCGTCTTAAGGTTTTTCTTGAACGTTGCTGAGGGTGATTCCTGGCATCGGTATGTGGAATGGGTGTGTACTGGATAGACATGTTTCTTCTAAAACACCGTAAACAGAACTAGTCCTTGTGACTACTGAAATGCGTTGGTGGTGGTTAAAGAGTACAAACTCTGCAGAGTCAAAACAATTCGAGTATACATGTCCACAATCAAGGACTTGGACATCATCTCAGTGTCCGAGTCAGTCTCAGTATCGATCTCGGTATCAACACCAGTGTCAGTCTCCGGAGGTATAAGCAGGACAATCGAGAGTGGTAAACCCGGTTGAACGTTATTCCTGTGAATGGACTAACCAATTGATTATTACGTGCTAAGTATTTCCTTGAGATGATTTAAATTTATGAACTAGTTGAATATGAATGATGAAATATAAGCCCTTTATGTGATGTCGCTCAGACGTCCGATTGTGGCACTCTTGTTATTTACTTTCGATATAAGCCCTTTATGTGATGTCGCTCAGACGTCCGACTGTGGCACTCTTGTTACTTACTTTCGATATAAGCCCTTTATGTGATGTCGCTCAGACGTCCGACTGTGGCACTCTTGTTATTTACTTTCGATATAAGCCCTTTATGTGATGTCGCTCAGACGTCGGACTGTGGCACTCTTGTTACTTACTTTCGATATAAGCCCTTTATGTGATGTCACTCAGACGTCCGACTGTGGCACTCTTGTTATTTACTTTCGATATAAGCCCTTTATGTGATGTCTCTCAGACGTCCGACTGTGGCACTCTTGTTATTTACTTTCGATATAAGCCCTTTATGTGATGTCGCTCAAACGTCCGACTATGGCACGTCCTGTCATTTACTTTTCAATATAAGCCCTTTATGTGGTGTCGTCCCGACGCCCGACTGCGGCATGTTAATTTTTACCTTTCGAGGCGTTGCTTCAGACACCCGATCGGCCTTCAGTCATTTTTATTGGGATTTCGGGAGGACTACCGCCTGACATCCTTTTAATTATTGTGCAGTGCAAATTTATTATTGGAATGTGCATTACTAATCTTCTCATGTGCATCATGTTTACGTCTGTTATATCTTATGTCCAAACTGTCTTGCGTGTACATTCAAAGTACTAACCTGGCTTGTTGATTTGGCCAGATGTTGACGAAGGCGATCTTATGGATGAAGAGTTCGATAGCGAGTCCGACGCCTAGAGGAGTCCCAGTCAGTCACGTGCGATCCTGGAATTGATCACTTGTATTATACACGCTTCCGCTACCCAAATAAAATCATCGAGCCTCACTCCGACGCTTGATGAGCTGTAAGATACAGGAGTCATGTCACCCACTTCACTGTGACATATCCACCACCACTTTTATTACGAGTCAGTAGTTATGCCACCTTACCCTTGTGTCATATCCGCCTTTATGTATAATATCGGCATGCTTGTAATAAATAGTTGAGCAGCCTCATCTAAACCTTGTATAATATTTAGTACTACTGGACTTCTGTATCAAGGTTTTGGTCTGCCAGTAAGAAGAATTCTTCTGTACTGGTCAACACAAGGGTCGGCTTTTCAATAAATGTTTTATTGGAAAACCGGTACTCACACCCATGGTGTTGTTTAATTGTTATTTTCCTATATACTAGGGGCAACATGGTCATTTAATTACCTCTAGGAAGGGACTAGGGATTTTTTAGTCTCTGAAAACAAACAGGGAGAGACTTTTTAGGGACTAGGGACTTTTTAGTTGGGACTAGAAAAAGTCCTATGACTAGAGAACCAAACACCACCTTAAAGCCCATTTGCATTTTTCTCGAAATCCACTGACTTGCTGGGCTGGGTGAAAATATCATGTTGGTCTAGACGAAGAAATGTTATAGAAACATAAACACATGATTGCACGTCTATTACTGCATTGGTCAGTAAAATCTTTGCAAGCTTATGTACGCAATCACTAGGAGTTAACTTGCCAAGTTATATATAAGCAATTATTATTATTATTTTGTAAGAACTTTCAACTTATGATATAAAATATCATTTAAATTTGATGAGTTAATAGTACGTGGGGTATTATTATTTTTAGGCTAGACGTGGGACAGTTGAGTTTGTTCTAGGGAAAAGTACTGGGAGAAAACTCAGTTTACACCAAAAAAGAAAGTGGGAGAAAATTCAGATATAGGATTAATGAAAACAAAAAATAAAGGAAGTGGGAAGGTCTATAAAATGGTTGGACGAACGACAAGTTTAACGGAAACTTATGTTGTTTCTAATATATATATACATATATATACATATATATATATATAAAATAAGATATAAATATAGGTTCAGTTTTGCATTCTTATAGAAAAATAGAACTGAGCTGCGCGTCGTCTTGAAAAAACAAACATAACTTGGGCTGCTGATGTTATAGACAAGCTAGGTTGGGAGGCCCAGAGGCCGCTTGATACCTGCTGGATCCAAAAAATGTTGAAACATGGCGTGGGCTGCCCATGTTAAACAACAAAACCTAGGCCATGGACCTCGTGGGCCTAGGACTGTCAACCTCTCGACAAACAGCTGTCTCCCGATTCCTCTTGTTTTGCTGACCATTTTGGGAACGACAGACGGCGGCGCCGCGGCTAGAGCACCATGGCGGAGGATGATGTCGAGACCTCGGATCGAACGAACCAAAGCAAGGGAAGACGCAGGCGGAGGGGACTACGAGGGTTGACTTGTTCGGGTGCAGGGTGGGCCGGTGGAGCAGCCGCCACTGGATATTGTGTGGTAGTAGAGGGATGGCCTGGCCAACGCCATAGGCTATGATGGCCAGCCACCGTATAGGAGGAGGATGAAAGATTGAACAAAATAAAGAAATACAAATGGATAGGTGGTTGGTCCCATATGTCTGTGTACGAGACCTGCTGGGTCCACCTAAGGAGGGGAATATGTTGGGAGAAAGGAGATTCAAAGCACGGTAGCCGAGTGAACTAGTTTATTTTAACGGACAAGTGAACTAGTTACATACATAAGCAAATAGCCACTAAAAAAGAAAACAGGTTAATGGGTTCTTAAAAGAAATATTTCGGACAAAACAAATAATTAAGACACATAGGCTAATGCATGAAACACTCAGATGATAAAGGTGCTTATAAATAGATAAAGTACAACATCTAGACCTTCCTGGCACGCTTGATCATGACGCTACGACTGTTCGTGGACTCATCGGTTACGGGAAGCAGACACGCCCTCATGTCCAAGATCTACTTGTACATGTCGTAGCATGCATATGCGTCCTTGGCCGCGTAAGTTATGTAGGCTAGATTCAGAGGTACCTCCCACGTGTTCAGGTCCTTGGTATCGTTGTCTTCTTTCATGTTGGCGTATCAGGGGTCGATGATGGTCTCGGCAAGGTCAACCATGGAGTCCTTCTCCTGCCCGTTGCTGATGATCTTGTATTGCTTCTGGATGTCGACAAGCTTGTTGCACCAGATGGCCGAATCGTCGCGTTCTTCCTTCTCTCCACTGTAGCGAAGGTGCAGTCAGCGCTACCAATGAAACGGGCGAATGCTCCATAACCTCTGATGGCCCTACAGAAGTGGTAGATGAGAACCTCGTCCCGCACACATACCTGGGCGACGGCGATCCGCTGGTCCCTGTCAGGAGACGAATGGATGGACATAAGGTTTATTCCTGCAACCTTGTGCTTTCTCGTCCTATAGGTACTGCTTGAACTCGGTGAGGCAGAGCTTCACCGAGTCTGGATCATTGGTGTACATCACATTCTACTTGGTGCAGCCATAGGAATGAACGGCGAACTCAAAGGGGAACTCCTTGCTGAAGTCCATATCCCGCAGGCTCACCCCTTGGATCGCCATTGGAGTCTCTTTAAGTGAACGAGTGTGTAGGCGGCGACAGTAGTTTGTTTTTCAGCTCTTAGGGAACTGGATTCAACAGTAAACTGAGTGTGTACAGGCGACAACATTTACTACCCCTCCCTCGTCCGTTGCACGCCCTGCAGAAGATGCACCCTCGGCGCATTCAAACGCCCCCATTAAGAAACCTACTCCGGCCACATGTCGGTTCATGAGCGGGTCTGTATTGGTACTGTAATAACAGGAGTTAGTGGTCACTTTACTTAAATTTAATTAGCTTTAATAGAAATTTATACTTAAAACAAGCAATACATTGGCTCGTTCTCTCAGTGCCACAGGATCAACATGCACAACAATTAGAATTATTATTCTCAGGACGCACACGATCAGCACATTTGTCGCACTTTCACAAAGATAATACTACCAAGTTTGAACTGCTTGTTATGGTTGTTGTCCTCTGCATCATCATGCCGTGTTTCCCAGCTTGCAAGATTCAGAACCAACAAATAAGATCCAAATAATAAGTACAACAAAGATGCCTACACATCTCATTGATTCCCAGCTTGCAAGATTCAGAACCAACAAATAAGATCCAAATAATAAGTACAACAAAGATGCCTACACATCTCATTGATTCCCAACTTGCAAGATTCAGAACCAACAAATAAGATTCAAATAATAAGTATAACAAAGATGCCTACACATCTCATTGATTCCCAGCTTGAAAGATTCAGAACCAACCCATTAGAGCCATTTGATAAAGTGAATATCGGGATTAAATCCATCTTGGCTAGCCATGTCATACAATCGAAGAACTTGGTGAATGCTCTTGACTGTCACAACATCTGTAGTTGAGTATTCCTGTTTGCACAGCAAAAACAAGAAGAGCATGATTTCACTTTAATAGTGGCCTCCCTGAACTCAACCTGCAGCTCCACTCGGATGAGGCCTGCCTGGAGTTCCATGATTCAATTCATGCGCCTTTTTATGCAGTTCACCTGAAATGAAGCAAAGATTGGATCATTCAGCTAGCAAGAAGTACATGCTCTCGTGAGCTGGCAGGTTCTTCTTTAGTAGTTGCACTAAAATTGAGGAACATTAAGGTTGGCTGTCTGGCTCATGTAAGGTGCAACTATAATTTTCTTATCCTTTTGTGCAGTTCCACTAAAGCCATTGTGGTGACAGTGATGACTCATCTTGCAAAGTCTAATAAAATGTTGCACGAGATTACCAGCCGAACTTGACGGAGATTTTGGAAACTCCAAGCACCATTTTGTGTAGTTCCACCAAAATTGAGAGATGTTGCCCACGTGACATTTTAGTTGAACTGCACAAGACACTCATTGAAAAAAAGTGTTTTGTGTAGTTCACCAAAAGGTCACAATAGCAATAAGGTGAAATGGATATCCCTATCTGCACAAAATATAGAAAGTAAACAGTTGTTGGTCAATAAGAATATACGAATGAAAAGAAGCATCTTAATTATGTTCATGGCAATCACGCAAGGACAGTAGAAATTTTAAAACGTCATCAATGCTTCATGTTACCAGAAGCATACGATCAATAATGAGATTCCTCAAATATGGGATTACTTTAATGGTGGCATTGCTTGTTTACCAGATACAGTAAATCAACAGCAGCTAAAGAGTTGGTTTAAGGGCATGGGACCGTGGGGACACTAGGACAGTCAGCAGCGTAAAGGAGCAATTTATCATAATGGGGAAAACAGCAGGAGTGCCATTTGTAACACAGTTTAATTGCATCTTATCACTGGAGGCATTAGATTAACAATAACACTAGTTAGACATGTCCCTAAGGTAATAGTGTGATCGCTTCATTTTACATGCGCCCTTACATTAACAACAACAAAAGGTTGGTATAAGGACATGCGACAGTGGACGCATCAGCACAATGTACCTACAAGGATGCATAAAGTGGTGATGCCGAGTTTGTTCATGCTATGTGAGGGCAGCAAATCTAATCCGGAGACCTTTTACTATGTGTGGCAGCAAACCTAATCCTGGAGACCTTGTACTATGTGAGGGCAGAAAATCTAATCCTGGAGACCTTTTACTATGTGAGGGCAGAAAATCTAATCCTGGAGACCTTTTACTATGTGAGGGCAGCAAATCTAATCCTGATGCCTTTTACTATGTGAGGGCAGCAATTCTAATCCCAGAGACCTTTTACTATGTGAGGGCAACAAATCTAATCCTGGACATACTCTGTTGACTTGTCCACCAGTCGCCACTTTCTATCCTTTTTTCAACCAATAATATATCTGTTCCTTATCCAGTTTGTACTGCGTTTTCCCATTATTTCCCTTTTCAAATCACAGCGAGGTGCTACAGTCGAAACTCACCGGTCACCCCGGTGGTGTCGTCAAGACCCGTCATATCACAAAACCCACACCTTTACAGCAGTGGTAAAGTGGCCTCGAAGTTGGACTGGATGAAGCAACCATCATTTCACTGGAACGCTCATTGAAGCCCTTTCTCCCCTTTCTTGAAGAAAACCGGTAACACCCACGATGCGGCTATATCTCCCACGTCTCGGAGCACGACTTAGAGGCATAACCGCATAGTAGGCATGTTGCAAGAGGGGCAATCTTTACACATCCCAAGTACTGAATAAGAAAGGGATAAAGAGCTGGCTTACAATCGCCACTTCACACAATACATAAATATAGCATTAAATCATCCAAAATACAATCAAGGTCCGATTACGGAACCAAATAAAGAAAGACAACCCCAAGTGCTAGATCCCCGATCGCCCCAACTGGGCTCCACTACTGATCGTCCGGAAAGGAAACATAGTAAGTCCCGAATCCTCGTCGAACACCACTTGAGTTTGGTAGCGTCCCCTGTACTGGCATCATCGGCACCTGCATCTGTTTTGAAGTAATCTATCAAGTCACGGGGACTTAGCAATCTCACACCCTCGCGATCAAGACTATTTAAGCTTATGGGTAGGAAAGGGTAGTGAGGTGGATCTGCAGCAAGCACTAGCATATATGGTGGCTAACTTACGCAAATGAGAGCGAGAAGAGAAGCAAAGCTCGGTCGAGAAGCTATAAAGATCAATAAGTGATCCTGAAACTACTTACATTCAAGCATAACACGAGACCGTGTTCTCTTCCCGGACTCCGCCGGAAAGAGACCATCACAGCTACACATGCGGTTGATTCATTTTAAATTAACTTAAGTGTCAGGATTTCTACAACCGGATATTAACAAATTCTCAACTTAGCCCATCACAAGCTCTCACGGTCAACGAAGGATATTCCTTCTCCCAGGATATTCCCTCTCCCAGGACGACCCGATCAGACTCGGAATCCCGGTTATAAGACATCTCGACAATGGTAAAACAAGTCTAGCAAAGCCTCCCGATGTGCCGACAAATCCCGATAGGAGCTGCACATATCTCGTTCTCAGGGCACACCAGATGAGAACTACGTACAACTAAAACCAAACCTAGAGTTTCCCCGAGGTGGCGCTACAAGTGGCTTTGTTTTGGACCAACACTCAGAGGAGCACTGCCCTGGGGGTTTAAAATAAAGATGACCCTTGAGTCCGTGGAACCCAACACTAGTAGAAAACAGGGCTTTGGTCCAGGCCAGGTCAGCCCATTAGTCCCAGTTCAGTCCAGAACCGGGACCAATGGGGGCATTGGTCCCGGTTCGTGAGCCCAGGGGGCCGGCCGGGCCACGTGGGCCATTGGTCCTAGTTCATCTGGACCTTTTGGTCCTGGTTGGTGGGATGAACCGGGACGAATGGGCCTCGCTCCTGGCCCACCACCATTGGTCCCGGTTGGTGGCTTGAACCGGGACCAAAGGCTCCCCTTTCGTCCCGGTTCATGTCACCAATCGGGACCAATGACGTGCCTATATATACCCCTCACTTGCGAGCAGAGCACCCCAGTGCTCTGTTTTTCTCTGGCCGAGGGGGAGAGGGCTTGGTGGTCCTCTAGCTCACCTCCTATGCACACAAGGTGTTCGATGGAATGCCCGAGCCACACTACTTAAGCTTTCTCCTCTCCAAGCTCGACCTCCAAGCTCCATTTTCCATAATATTTGTCTAGGTTTAGCGGTCCATCACGCCCCGTCCCCGTCTTCACCGCCGTCGAACACCCGCGCCAAGCTCATCGGCGGCACCACCGTGGTGAGCCTCTTGTTCTTATCTTCTTTCTGAAAGGAAAAGTATTCTTACTTGTATGTTTACATAGATACTTGTATTATTTTCTTACTTTTATTATTGCATCTTATATAGTGCAATGGTTTTGGTATCCGCCCCCGTCGGCCCTCGTCCTGTCTATGATTCAGATGTGGTATATATATTATCTTTATAACTATTGGTTCATTTATTGTTTATGAAAATTATGTCGACCAACGTGACATAGGTTTTATTTATGTAGGATGTATGTGAATCGGAAATGCCAACCGACCCTATTGTCGAGAGCTTAAAAATTTAGGTGAAGAAGAAAACAATTTGTTGAAGGAAAAAAATAAAAAAATTGAGGAGGAGAAGATGATATTGGAGATGCATGTTGCGGATGTCGTCGATGATCACAAGATCAAGATGGATGCAATGCGCTTGAAGATTAGAAAGATTAGAAAATATGCCATTCATACCGAGGCTTGGTATCATTATGCCGTTGGATCAATTGTTACCTTGGTTGCGATAATGATCGCATTTGTTTTCGCATTGAAATGTTTTACATAGTTTCAATGTATGGTTTAATTAATTAGATGCCCTGGAGAGCTATATGTTGTTAGATGAGAACTATGTATGCACTTTGGTTTTAATGTGATGATGAACTTCTATTAATTTGGACACTTAATTATATATAATGCACGCAGATGAACCGGCAATGGATGTACGGTGACAGACACACCTGCGAGTACATTAAGGGCGTGCATGAGTTTCTCGATGCGGCTGAGGCAAACAAGCAGAATGAGTGTTGTCCATGCACCGAATGTGGGAATACGTGGTCTTACTCTAACCGGAAAATCCTTCACTCCCACCTGTTTACGGTGCCCCCTGAATACGGTGATGCTGCAACGGGGGAGCTGGTGAACATCAAGAGGAACCAGACGATGTGCCCAATGATGCTGCAACGGGTGAAGCTGCTGAAGATCAAGAGGAACCAGACGATGTGCCCGATGATGATGATCTCCGCCAGGTCATTTTCGATGCAAGGACGCAATGCGAAAGTCAAAAGGAGAAGCTGAAGTTCGATCGCATGTTAGAGGATCACAAAAAAGGGTTATACCCCAATTGCGAAGATGGCAACACAAAGCTCAGTACCGTACTGGAATTGCTGCAGTGGAAGGCAGAGAATGCTGTGGCTGACAAAGGATTTGAGAAGCTACTGAAAATATTGAAGAAGAAGCTTCCAAAGGATAACGAATTGCCCGACAGTACATACGCAGCAAAGAAGTTCATATGCCCTCTAGGATTGGAGGTGGAGCAGATACATGCATGCCCTAATGACTGCATCCTCTACTGCGGTGCATACAAGGATCTGAACGCATTCCCGGTATGCGGTGCATTGCGGTATAAGATCAGACGAGATGACCCTGGTGATGTTGACGACGAGCCCCCCAGGAAGAGGGTTCCTGCGAAGGTGATGTGGTATGTTCCTATAATACGACGGTTGAAACGTCTGTTCAGAAATGAAGAGCATGCCAAGTTGATGCGATGGCACAGTGAGAAACGAAAGAACGATGGGAAGTTGAGAGCACCCGCTGACGGGTCACAGTGGAGAAAAATCGAGAGAAAGTACTAGGATGAGTTTGCAAAGGACCCAAGGAATGTATGGTTTGCTTCAAGCATGGATGGCATTAATCCTTTCAGGGACCAGAGCAGCAATCACAGCACCTGGCCCGTGACTCTATGTATGTATAACCTTCCTCCTTGGATGTGCATTAAGCGGAAGTTCATTATGATGCCAGTTCTCATCCAAGGCCCTAAGCAACCCGGCAACGACATTGATGTGTACCTAAGGCCATTAGTTGAAGAATTTTTACAGCTATGGAATGGAAACGGTGTACGTACGTGGGATGAGCACAGACAGGAGGAATTTAACCTTATGGCGTTGCTGTTCGTGACCATCAACGATTGGCCCGCTCTCAGTAACCTTTCAGGACAGACAAACAAAGGATACCACGCATGCACGCACTGTTTACATGACACTGAAAGTATATACCTAGACAAATGCAGGAAGAATGTGTACCTGGGCCATCGTCGATTTCTTCCCACCAACCATCAATGTCGAAAGAAAGGCAAGCATTTCAAAGGCAAGGCAGATCACCGGAAGAAGCCCGCCATGCGTACCGGTGATCACGTACTTGCTATGGTCAATGATTTACACTACGTAATCTTTGGAAAGGGTCCCGGTGGACTAGCTGTTCCGAATGACGCAGACGGACACGCACCCATGTGGAAGAAGCAATCTATATTTTGGGACCTACCCTACTGGAAAGACCTAGAGGTCCTCTCTTCAATCGACGTGATGCACGTGACGAAGAACCTTTATGTGAACCTGCTAGGCTTCTTGGGCGTGTATGGGAAGACAAAAGATACACCTGAGGCACGGGAGGACCTGCAACGTTTGCACGAAAAAGACGGCATGCCTCCTAAGCAGTATAAAGGTCCTGCCAGCTACGCTCTTACGAAAGAAGAGAAAGAAATCTTCTTTGAATGCCTGCTCCGTATGAAGGTCACGACTGGCTTCTCGTCGAATATAAAGGGAATAATAAATATGCCAGAGAAAAAGTATCAGAACCTGAAGTCTCATGACTGCCACCTGATTATGACGCAACTGCTTTCGGTTGCATTGAGGGGGCTTCTACCGGAAAACGTCCGATTAGCCATTATGAAGCTATGTGCATTCCTCAATGCAATCTCTCAGAAGGTGATCGATCCAGAAATCGTACCAAGGCTCAAGAGTGATGTGGCGCAATGTATTGTCAGTTTCGGGCTGGTGTTCCCACCATCCTTCTTCAATATCATAACGCACATCCTAGTTCATCTAGTCGACGAGATTGTCATCCTGGGGCCCGTATTTCTACATAATATGTTCCCCTTTGAGAGGTTCATGGGAGTCCTAAAGAAATATGTTCGTAACCTCGCTAGTCCAGAAGGAAGCATCTCCATGGGCCATCAAATAGAGGATGTTATCGGGTTTTGTGTTGACTTCATTCCTGGCCTTAAGAAGATAGGTCTCCCTAAATCGCGGTATGAGGGGAGACTGACTGGAAAAGGCACTCTTGGAAGAGACTCAATAATATGCAGGGACGGATATTCTTGGTCTCAAGCACACTACACAGTTCTACAGAACTCTACCTTGGTGACCTCGTATGTCGATGAACACAAGAAATGTCTACGCTCCAAACACACGGAGCAGTGCGACGACTGGATTACATGTGAACACATCAGGACTTTCAGCAGTTGGTTGGAAACACGTCTCAGAGGTGACAACACTGTTTGTGATGAGTTGTACTTATTGTCCAGGGGACCATCTTTGACTGTATTGACTTACAAAGGATACGAGATAAATGGGAATACATTTTACACGATCGCCCAAGATCAAAAGAGCACCAACCAAAACAGCGGTGTCCTCTTTGATGCAGCAACCGAGAGCGGAAAGGACACATATTATGGTTACATAGTGGACATATGGGAACTTGACTACGGACCTGATTTTAAGGTCCCTTTGTTTAAGTGCAAATGGGTCAATCTGTCAGCCGATGGGGTACAGGTAGACCCATAGTACGGAATGACAACAGTGGATCTGAAAAATCTTGGTTACACTGACGAAACGTTCGTCCTAGCTAATGATGTGGCACAGGTTATCTATGTGAAGGACATGTCTACCAAACCGAGAAAAAGAAAAGATAAGGAAGCGAATACATCATACGATGAGCCAAAGCGCCACATAGTTCTTTCAGGAAAAAGGGACATCCTGGGAGTGGACGGCAAGACAGACATGTCTGAAGATTATGAAAAGTTTCATGAAATTCCTCCCTTCAATGTCAAGGCTGACCCAAGCATCCTGATAAAGAATGAAGATTATCCATGGTTACGGCGCAATAAGCAAATGACACAAGCGAAGAAAAAGTGAAGACTTTCTCCTGCAACTATTATGATGATACCATGCCAACTTTGTAACACACGAACATGCTACCATTGTCCATTTTGTACATGCACATGCTATGTGGGTGAAATTATGATACCATGCCAACTTTCAAATTTTTCAGAGTTCATTTGAAATGCTTTCATGTCTTATGGTTCGGCCCTCGTAATACCATTATTCAAATTTTAACTATTCAAATTTGAAAACTAATGGCACTAACAGAAAGTTTATAATTTTTTCTAAAACTGATGGCACTAACAGAAAGTTTATAATTTTTCTGACCTAAAAGCAAAAAGAATTAAAAAATGCAAAAAACAAAAGAAAATAAATAATGCAAAAAACAAAAAAAACTGGAAACAGTAAAGTTAATCACAAACTTGTGATTCAAACAAATATCAAAGAATTCAAATTTTGACTATTCAAATTTGAAAACTAATGGCACTAACAGAAAGTTTATAATTTTTCTAAAACTAATGGCACTAACAGAAAGTTTATAATTTTGCTCCTCGCCGCTGGCCCATGATCATTAGTCCCGGTTTGTGCCACAAACCGGGACTAAAGGGTTGGCCCTTGTTACGGGAAGAGTTTAGTCCCACCTCGCGAACTGAAGGGGGCTCACACCGGTGTATAAGCCCTTCCCTCTCTGCCTTGTTGAGCTCCTCTCAAAGTGAAAATAGATGCCCTAATAGAGAAAAGTTTAACCTAAATTCATAGTGAATTTCTCTAAAATTCATATAAATTTAGTATGAATTTAGGTTGAATTTTCTCTATAAGCGCATCTATTCTCATTTTTTAGTAAGTTAATCACAAACTTGTGATTCACACAAATTTCAAAGAATTCAAATTTTAACTATTCAAATTTGTAAACTAATGGCACTAACAAAAAGTTTATAATTTTGCTAACCTAAAAGCAAACAGAATTAAAAATTAAAGAAAAAAACAAAAGAAAATAAATAATGCAAAAAACAAAACAAAAAAATTGGAAAAAATAGCAACAATAAGTATTTTGTTGTAATTAGAAACAAAATAAAATAAATAAAGCAACAAAGAAAGCAAAAAAACCAAAAAAGTGTTTTCAAATTTGAAAACTAATGGCACTAACAGAAAGTTTATAATTTTGCTAAAACTAAAACCAAAAAGAATGAAAAAATAAAGCAAAAAACAAAAGAAAATAAATAATGCAGAAAACAAAACAAAAAAACTGGAAAAAATAGCAACAATAAGTATTTTGTTGTAAGTAGAAACAAAATAAAATAAATAAAGCAACAAAGAAAACAAAAAACAAAAAAAAATGTTTTCAAATTAGAAAACTAATGGCATTAACAAAAAGTTTATAATTTTTCTAAAACTCAAGGCATAAAGAATTAAAAAATCAAGCAAAAACAAAACAAAATAAAATAAAGCAACAAAAAAACAAAAAGAAATGCCACCTACTGGGCCCCACGGCCTGAATACGACTAGAAACCCATCCAAGGGCCAGGATTCAGGCCCGCATGAGGCCCAGTAGGCCCACAGGCATAGCAGTGACAATTAGGCCCGTAAGCCTGCAATGGAGAGAAGCTCGAGAGGGGTGCGGCAGTGGGGCTTATAAACCACTGCGCACCCCTCTCAACTAGCGAGGTGGGACTAAACTTTCGACACAGTAGCCGCACAAGGCCTTTGGTCCCGGTTGGTGGCACTAACCGGGACTAAAGGGGGGCATTGGTCACGGTTGGTGACACGAACCGTGACCAATGCCCACCTTTAGTCCTGGTTGGTGCTACCAACCGGGACCAAAGGCCGCCGCTTCCCGCCCTTTGGGCTGAAAAGAGGCCTTTGGTCCCGGTTGGTAGCACCAACGGAGACTAATGCCCACCTTTAGTCCCGGTTGCTGCCACGAATCGGGACTAAAGGCACTGCTATATAAGTCCACACTTAGGAAATTTTCACTCTCATCTTGCAGTTGCCGCCCCCGACGACGCCGACGCCGGCCGCCTCGGCCCGCCCCAGTCGTCGCCGTCGCCCGCGCCCCTGCCCCGACGCGCGCCGCCCCGGCCCGCCCCCGTCGCGGTCGCCCGCATCCCTGCCCCGACGCGCGCCGCCCCGGCCCGCCCTCGCCATCGCCCGCGCCGGCCCCTTCCCCGACGCGCGCCGCCCTGGCCCGCCATCGCGGTCGCCCGCGCCCCCTACCCCGAGCGCGCGCCCACTGCCCCGTCGCCATCCTCGCCGCCGACCCCGTGGTCCTCCTGGTCTGGCCGGCGCCCTCCCTAGCTAGCATTTTTTTCTTATATATGCTTGTTTTTATATATATGTATATGTGTTCTCTGTGTATATATATGTTCATGTATATATGCAATAGTTTTTTAGAAAAATTAAGATTTTTTTATGTTCATAGATTTTTTTGGTGATATTAATTATTGTAAATATGCAAATGTTTGTATATTCATATGAACAATGAATTAGGCAATACTACTTCATGTATTTTTAAGAAGGAAGAAGAAGAAAAAGAATGAGAGGAAAAAGGAAATAAGAAGAGGAAGAAAGGAGAAGAAGAGGGGAGAGGAAGACGAGGAGAAATAAATAAGAAGAAGAAAAAAGAAGAAAAAGAAGAGGAGAAGAAGAAAGGAATAGAGGAGAAGAAGAGAAAAATAAAATATATATATATATTCTATTTTCTCTTTTCTCCTCTATTCCTTTCTTCTTCTCCTCTTTTTTCTTCTTCTTTTTTTGCTTCGACATGTGGGGGGGGGGGTCGAGAACGTCGGGCATTCATGAGAGAGGCAAGGAAGAAGGGGAAGAAGAGGGAGAAGAAGAGGAGAGGAAGAAGAGGAAGTCTTCTCCTCTGTTCTTTCTTCTCTTCTTTTTTCTTCTTCTTCCTATATGTATTAGTTTTTTTATTTAGGTTGTTAATTAGTAGATATTAATTTTGTTCATATATGTATGGATGCATGTGATATGTATGTATGTATGTATGTATCGGGTATGTCGTTGTCGATATACCCCCTACCCGATAACTTCGACATGAGGGGGTCTAGGGTCGCTGAGGGGTCGAGGGTCGTCGAACATGAGAGGAAGAAGAGAATAAAAAAAGAGGAGAAGAAATAATAGAGGAGTTCTTCTCCTCTATACTTTCTTCTCCTCTTTTTTTTTCTTCTTCTTCCTCTTTATTTTATCGGGAATGAGGGTTGTCGAGGGTCGCCGAGCGGTAGAGGAAACCCTAAATAGAAAGTATCGTCGGTGTGAGATACATGTACCGTCGGTGTCGGACACTACATCCACGTCCCACAAGTGGCGCGGGCTTCGACGCCCATGTCACTTGTGGGATGTGGATGTAGTGTCCGACACCGACGGCCACATGTATCTCACACCCACGATACTTGCTATTTAGGGTTTCCTCTACCGTTCGGCGACCCTGACCCTCGACGACCTTTCTTCTTCTCTTTTTTTTCTTCTTCTTCCTCTTCTTCTCTTTTTTTTCTTCTTCCTCCTCTTTATTTTATCGGGAACGAGGGTCGTCGAGGGTCAGGGTCGCCGAGCGGTAGAGGAAACCCTAAATAGAAAGTATCGTCGGTGTGAGATACATGTACCGTCGGTGTCGGACACTACATCCACGTCCCACAAGTGGCGCGGGCTTCGACGCCCACGTCACTTGTGGGACGTGGATGTAGTGTCCGACACCGACGGCCACATGTATCTCACACCCACGATACTTGCTATTTAGGGTTTCCTCTACTGCTCGGTGACCCTCGACGACGCTCATTCCCGATAAAAAAAAAGAGGAAGAAGAAGAAAAAAAGAGGAGAAGAAAGAATAGAGGAGTAAGAGGAGAAGAAAGAATAGAGGAGTCCTTACTCCTCTATTCTTTCTTCTCCTCTTTTTTTCTTCTTCCTCTTCTTTTTTTATCCTTGAAGCGTTGTCGAGGCCACCCCAAACCCTAGAGAAGCAGCGTCGAGGCCACCCCAAACCCTAGAGAAGTAGCATCGAGGCCACTAATTAATATTAGTTCTACGTTTGCCACTAATATATCCATCTGTCATGTTTGAATAATAATTGCCATGTTGTCAATATTTGTAGAAACTATGGACACCGCCCGAGACGAAGTACAAGAAGAGTTGTTGGGGGACATAATCGGACGAGGAAGTGATGTCGTCGTCTCGTTGTTTCTCAACGACACCGATGGTCTGGAAGCAGCTGACTATGATTATGATGGCTCCGGTGACCTAATGCCGGCGCAAGAAGGAGACCGTGAGGACGGCTCCAGTGACCCAATGCCGGTGCAAGGAGACGTGATGACGTCTCTGGTGACCGAACCGAGTCCGGCCAGGTATATATATTAGTTAAGCTTCTGCTGACTAGCTAATTGATGCATTCATTGTTTTGGTATGTACACATATTAATTAAGTCTTTGTTCTTTTTTCTGGCCCTCCGGATCAAGCACAAATTCGGTAAAGAGACGAGGCCCGAAGAAAAAGTTGAGCTCAGATGAAAAGTTTGAGATCATAGCAATCGCGCCCGACGGCCAACAGATTGAACCCCTCTAGACAAAGAGCGCATTTGTTGCTCAGTGTGGGGTTTTGGTTAGGGACAAGATCCCGATCAGCATCCAGCAATGGTTAAAGCCGGATACAGAAGACGCTGAGGTGTCTTATGTCAATGATATGCAGAAAAATGATCTTTGGACTGAGCTAAAGTGAAATTTCACCCTACCGCTAGAGGATGATCCAGAGAAGCCAGTTAAAGAGCAATTAATCAAGTCTTTTGCTCTTAAGAGGATGGCAGAACTATTCAGGAGGTGGAAGAAAGAGCTGAATAAGTTTGTCGAAAATAAAGAGACACCAGAATTCAAGGGCAGATATGAGAAGATCAGAGATCACTGGCCCGCATTTGTGGCCCACAAGACATCAGAAAAGAGTAAGAAGATGTCGGCGACAAACAAGCAAAATGCTGCAAAGAAGAAGCATCACCATCGCACGGGGTCAGGTGGCTACCTTGTAGCCCGGCCTAAGTGGGCCAAGACTAAGAATGATCTGGTTGATAAAGGGATCGAACCAGAGACAATTAACTGGCCAGACCGTTGCCGGACGTGGTTCTTCAGGGCTGGCGGAACCTTGGACACTGTAAAAGGGAAGTGCATTTGGACGAACGATCAAATGGACATACCAGTCAGGAAGCTTCAGCAGTATATCGAAGCAGCGCAGCAAGGGACGTTCTTTCCAGATAGAGAGAATGACGAGCTCACATTGTCCCTCGGGAATCCTGAGCACCCTGGACGGACACGAGGCACGCCAGGCTCCATTCCGTGGAAGGTTGGGTTTCCGGACACAGGCGGTTACAAATCCCAGGAGAGGATGAAAAAACTGCAGTAGACCCAAATGCAGGCGCTGCAAGCAAGGGTACAAGTGATAGAGGAACGAGAAGCAAATCGTAGCAAACGTACTTCCGAAGCTTCCCCCGAAGCTACCCTGCCATCTCAGCAGAGAAGCAGCGTGGCTTCCACCGAGCTGCTTCAGCCGGAGCATGCCTTGATGGCTCCTGCCAGCTATCCCGTGGATGATATCACAGAGTCTCAAAATTGCCACCTTATGATGCAATGGATGAATTTGAAGGTCAAGGCGGCTGTGGGCTCTGTTTATCCTACTGAACGCGGCGCAACTTTTCACTGCCGGGCGATTCCAGAAGGATATGCTAGGGCGATGGTGGATGAAATAACGGAGGGATTTGAGGACCTCCAGCTTGACCACCCTACCGGTGAAGGGGAGACTAGGCTGGGGTCTGCTCTGAAGACTCCATGCCTATGGCGGAAGGAGCTCATCAACCTTCCAAACTGGACGCCTCCGTCTCCTCCTCCTCCTCCGGCAAGTCAGGGCACTCCACCTCCACCACCGCCTCCTCCTCCGGCGAGTCAGGGCACCCCGCCTCCTCCACCGCCTCCTCCTCCAGCGAGTGACGATCAGGGCACTCGACCGGCTCCTTCTCCGGCGCGTGGCGGCACTCCGCCTCCTTCTCCGCCTGCGCCGACGCACCCGAGCAGCCAGCCTCCTCCTTCTCCGCCTCGTCAGCAAGGGCGGAAGAGACCTGCCGCCACTCCGGCTGCTCGTGCGCGTCGTAGTCCTTCTCCTCCGCCTCATAAACAAGTAAAGAAGACAACCGCTCCGTCTGCTCTGCCAGCGTCTAGCAGTACAGCCAGAGGCGGGAGGACATACAGATTCGGTCCTTCTCTGAAGAATCCAGAGAAGTTACCATAAGAGAGGACCTCGGAGGAGAACGCCGAGATCGCACAGGAAGAAGTGAGGAACTACTTTGAAGGGGTGAAAGCAAAGAAACATCCACCTCCGGAGGAGAAGGTAGATCCGGTGAAAGCGAAGCGCACTCTGGCTGCCCTGACAAAACCACCCAAGTCTCCGCCGAAAGGAAACTATGAGCGCATTATTGGAAAGGAATTTGCCGAAGCGGAGCAGTCGGGAAGTACTGTCAGCGTGTGACACTCCAAAATTTTTATTTGATTTTCAACAAAAACTTTGTTGATTTTGAAGAAGGTCATTTAAATCCTTCCACAAATCTATTTCTCAAAAAAAAATTCCCCTGGCAAGGATTTTATTTTATTTTGTATCTTCTTCAACTCTGGTGTTTGAATTATGAAAACTTCCTTCTGATTATTCTCTTCTCAAATATATTTTTGGAATTTATTTATTTCTTTAAAAAGAAATTCTATGAGCTTTGAGGTTTCTTTGTTTTTCTGAAACCACCCATGGTTTTACCATGCCTCATGTGGTAAAACCTCCCAAAACCCCTCCTTCCACTTTGGGGCAATCCTAGCTTCCTGCTCCAACAAGTCCAAGCCATTTTTGGATTTTATTTCATTAATTTTTCTTCCAAATCATTTCTGTCATTTATTTTGAGCCTAAGTGATTTGCAAAGCAAGTACCTTATTACTTTTTATTTTTGACCTCAAACCAACTCCTCTGGATAGTCCTTAGCACCCACAACCTAGAACCGTCAAGATCCACTCTTCCTCTTTTCAAAATTTTCAAGTTTCAACCTTTGCAAGTTTGGACCAGATTTGTCAAATTTGATGAAATTCATATCATCTCTTCTCCAAAAATTCCACCAAAATTCAGGCAGCCCCCAGATGCAATGAGAGGCCACCCCACCAAAAATTAGCTCAAGGAGAACCTCCCACATACCAAAATCATTTCGTCGAACACTTGGCTGGCACTGTTTCTGTGCACTTTCAGTAAAATTCAGAGTTTCAGAGTTTTCATCCATCACCTGTGCGCCCTGGCGCGTTGCGCTCGGCCTCTCCTCCCTGGCCAGAGCGCCACACGCCCCCTTGGACGGACACAGGCGTCGGTGGCGGCGAGCATCGCCGGAGTTGGTCTCTGTATTATATCCGCTTCCGCTACCCGAATAAAATTCATCGAGGCTCACCTCGACGCTCGATGAGCTGCCAGTTTAGGAGTCGTGTTATCCAATCTCCACTGTGATATTCCACCACCACTTTTATCTCGAGTCAGTAGTATGCCACCACTCCATTGTGTCATATCTGCCATTATGTATAATTATTGGCGTGCTTGTAATAATTTGTTGAGCAGCCTTAGCTCGACCTTGTAATATATTTTGTGCTACTGGCTTACTGTATCAAGAATTTTTTCTACCAGTAAGGAGGATTTTCCTCATACTGGACTCAAAATATCGGTTTCTCAATAAACATTTTTATTGGAAAACCGGTCGTGACAAGCTTGGTACCAGAGCCAGGCTGACTGTAGGAAGCCACTAGGTGCGATCGCTAATCGGTTATTAGCATTATAGAGCTAATTCATTATTTTTGCAAATGTAGTCATTTTCTGACACTCAGCATAAATATGGCTGACAACAACTGCGAGTCACAGATGTTCGCCAACGTGGCCGAGGGGTTCGTCAAACTCCTCTCCTTCATCGTCCAGGTCGCAATGGGGCCATCTGTGTGCCCAGTCTTCACACTCTACCAGCACAAGGTCAACGACAGTCTGACCATGCACCAGGCCACGGTGCAATTCAAGGGAGGGCGTGTTGAGTTACGCCGCTTTCGGTACTTGGGAAGAGCCATGCCTACGGAGAGGCATGCTATGCAGATGGCAGCCCGCGAGGCGATAGCTCGTCTCAGGGATGTTCTTCCCTCGATGAAGACTCGTCGTTACCGCTACCTTCCATGCCATGTGCCATACACCTATCACTACGCGTTCTCTTGCCCTAGAGGAGAACGAGACGAGGCTTTTGAGATGCTTATTGAGTACCTCCGGGCTCTGGAGGCAGCCTTCGACAACCTGGTGGACGACTTTGTGGCTGCCCGCATGGACTCAGTCCATGGCTGTGCTGCCAACAGGAGGGAGGTCCTGCACACCGCACCGCCACTGACTTTCGTCTCATCCTTAGCATCTTATGCACCTACCACTCTCGCCACGGCCCGTCGCCTGCCTACCACTGAAGAGTTCAACCAAGTCATTGCGCCATCTCCAGCCCGCACTGCACCACCCTTTACGCCCATTCCTGTTCGTGTTGTTCCACCTCTGGCGCCCGCTCTATCTACTCGGCGCAGCACTTCACGTCTGGAGCCTATTAGTGAGGAGGAGGTCGAGTCCCCAGCCTCACTGCGCCTTACCCTCGGCAGGGCAAAGGAGATCGTCAACATCTCCGTCTGAGTATGCTTAGCCACCATGCGATGTACCGCTTTATACGATATGTTTATATGTACATAGGTTGTGAGGAGTAGCTTGTTTGCGCATCATGTAGGAACTGGGAGAAGTGCACTAGCCTAAATAACATGTCAGGAATATGTACGCATATCCTGAGTGATGTAGTGTATAATTGCCGCCTGCGTGTAAGATATGTAATGAGCAGTCCTTTTCCGTGCGCAATCGATCTTTTATCTTGAGTAATCCTGGAGCATTTGATTTATTTTTCCATCCTCGTGCATTTATTGATTTTTGCGACTCTTTTCACTTTCTTATGAGTTTTACAAAATATATCCCCAGAGTGAAAATGTCTCGTCCTTGGACGCGCTCCATGCCAACTCCGCCAGAGGAAAATTATGGCACTCAACCGGGCAACAATTTCACACAAGGACAGTCGAGTCAGCAGGATGGTGAAACAGCATTTTCCCAAATATGTCGCCTTTATGAGCAAAGTCAGCAACAACATCAGGAAATGATGAACCAAGTCATTAATATGGGAAATCACCATGGACAGTATCAGCAGCAATCCAAGTTATCTGAGCTACAGAAGACACGTCCCCAAACATTTTCTCATACTGACAAACCTCTTGAGGCCGAGGACTGGCTTCGGGACATGGAGAGAAAATTAAATATTGCAAAATGTTCAGACCACGAGAAAGTACTATATGCTCCGCACTATCTCACAGGAGCAGCTGCATCATGGTGGGAGAATTTCCTGCACATGCACCCCAACGAAAATGATATAACCTGGGAGGATTTCAAGGAAGGTTTTCATAGGGCACACATTCCTAAAAGTCTTATGAAGATCAAGAAGAGAGAGTTCGATGACCTCAAACAAAGGGCCATGACGGTGTCAGAATACAACATTCAGTTTACTCTATTGTCTCGCTACGCCAATGAAGAACGCATGACTGAAAGCAAGAAGATGGAGAAATTCCTAGACGGTCTGGTGCCCACGCTTAAATGCCAGCTGGTTGCGCACACCTTTCCATATTTTAAAACGCTGGTGGATAAGGCCATTACCTTGGAAAATGAGAGACGCAGCTTGGAGGATTTCCGCAAGCGAAAAAGGGACCAGACTACTCTTGCTCGCAACCACCGAAGCAAGACGGATTTTCAGAAAGGTGGGACACACAAATCCACGACAAACGTCTCACGCCCAATCAAGAATTACCATGCAAGGGACAAAGAGTTCACATACCGCCCAGGCGTTACTTGTTACGCTTGTGGAGAAGAAGGGCACTATGCCAAGCAGTGCCCCAAGCCAAGGAACTCAACCCCGAAGCCGAACAACGGTGGCAATAATCTAGCACCCAAGCGAAACAATTTCAACCCCAACAACAACCACAGGAAGGGTCATCTGAACCACGTGACCAAAGAGGAGGCACAGAATGCCCCGGATATCGTACTCGGTACGTTTCCTATCAACACAATACCTGCCATGGTTTTGTTTGATTCTGGAGCTTCTCACTCATTCATCTCGGAAAGTTTTGCTTTGCAAAATAATTTTTCGATGTTTCCCTAGGAAAAATCCATGATCATCAAGTCCCCTGGGATTGAGCAAGTTACACAGAGTTACTGCCAAGGTGTGGTTATTGAATTTGAAGGATTGAAGTTTCACGCCAATCTTATTGTATTGGGAAATAAAGGACTGGATGTCATCCTAGGGATGGATTGGTTAACCACCAACAAAGGTTTTATCGACTGCTTCAACCGGACTGTAATTCTCACCCACCACCACAGGAAGACAATAAGAGTTTCGACCAGAGAGAGAAAAATACCCCGGCAACCGAGATTGAACAAGGTGGACGTTTTTGAATTAAACAAGGTTCCAGTAGTGTGTGAATTTCCAGACGTATTTCCCGAAGAACTACCAGGCATGCCACCAGACCGAGAAATAGAATTCAGCGTTGAGCTAGCACCCGGAACCACCCCCATATACAAGAAACCATATAGAATGGCACCATCCGAGCTGGTAGAATTGAAGAAGCAAATAAAAGAATTACTGGACAAAGGATATATTCGAGCCATCTCCTCACCTTGGGGTTCACCAATTTTATTTGCCAAAAGAAGGATGGAACACTGAGATTGTGTATAGACTATCGAGCACTTAACATGGTCACAATCAAGAACAAATACCCGATGCCACGGATAAATGATTTATTTGATCAGCTCGCTCAGGCCAAGGTATTCTCAAAGATTGACTTAAGGTCGGGATACCATCAGTTAAAAGTACGAATAGAGGATATCCCCAAGACAGCCTTCACCTCCAGATACGGACTGTATGAGTTCACAGTAATGCCATTTGGACTAACGAACGCCCCCGCATATTTTGTTCACCTCATGAACAAAGTATTTATGAAGTTTATGGACAAGTTTGTTGTGGTATTCATCAACGATATTCTGATATACTCCAAGACACCAGAAGAGCACGCGGAACATCTCAGAATTGTGCTAGGAGAACTCAGGAAACATCAATTGTACGCCAAGTTAAGCAAGTGTGAATTTTGGCTAAAAAAAGTAGGGTTTCTGGGCCACATACTTACCCGAAGGTATTGCCGTAGACCCGGAAAAAGTTAAGGTCGTACTTGGCTGGGAACCACCAGCCAGCGTAACGGACGTACGAAGCTTCTTGGGAATGGCAGGATACTACCGGAGATTTATTGAAGGATTCTCCACCATAGCCAAGCCAATGACACAGTTACTCAAGAAAGACAAGAAGTTTGAATGGATGGAAGCTTGCGAGAAAAGTTTCCAAGAACGAAAGAGGAAATTAACGACCGCACCAGTACTAATTGTGCCAGACATACACAAAATTTTTGAAGTGTATTGTGACGCATCCCGAAGGGGTCCCGGATGCGTGTTGATGCAGGAAGGCAAAGTTGTCGCATACGATTCAAGGCAACTTCGCAAGCATGAAGAAAATTATCCCACTCATGACTTAGAATTGGCAGCAGTCATTCATGCACTCAAGGAATGGAGGCACTTCTTACTGGGTAATCGTTGTGAAATATATACGGACCATAAAAGTCTCAAGTATATTTTCACACAGCCGGAACTCAATTTACGGCAACGACGCTGGTTGGAATTGGTAAAAGATTATGATGTGGGTATCCACTATCATCCAGGAAAAGCAAATGTAGTGGCAGATGCTCTTCGTCAGAACCCCAGCCCAGACAACGACAGTCTGCAAGGCTTGAGACCTGAATTCAAACAAGAGTTTTCCAAACTCAACTTGATGATGGTCACGGAAGGCACCATAACAAATTTGGAAGTACAACCCAACCTTGTGGAGAGAATTAAAGAAGCTCAGCATGGACACCCCAACATCGAAGGCATTAAAAGAAAGGTGAGTATGGGCAAGGCCTCGGAATTCGCCATAGATGATGTGGGCATATTATGGTACGGAGACAGACTCTGCGTGCCAAATATAGAGGACCTCAAACAACAAATTCTAGCAGAAGCCCACACCGCCCCATATTCGATCCACCCTGGAGGAACCAAAATGTATAAGGACATTCGGGAAAGATTTTGGTGGCACGGTATGAAGAGGGATATAGCCAACTTCATTGCATGTTGCGATTCTTGTCAACGCATAAAAGCTGAGCATCAAAGACCAGCCGGACTACTGCAACCGAACAAAATACCTGAGTGGAAATGGAATGAAATAGGGATGGATTTCATTGTCGGACTACCTCGGTCACGACACGGGAATGATGCCATATGGGTCATCACCGACAGATTAAACAAGGTGGCACATTTCATTCCAGTAAAGACAACCCACACCACTCAGAAGCTTGCCAGGATTTATCTCTCCCGCATAGTCTATCTGCATGGAGTCCCAAAGACTATAATATCTGACAGAGGCACTCTGTTTGTCTCTAGATTCTGGGAGCAGCTGCAACTATCGCTAGGAACTCAACTAGCCTTCAGTACAGCATACCATCCCCAGACTGATGGACAAACTGAACGTGTAAATCAAATTTTAGAAGACATGCTGAGAGCATGTGTCCTCACCTATGGAACCAGTTGGGAAGAAAGCTTGCCATATGCCGAGTTTGCATACAACAACAGTTACCAGGCCAGCCTACAAATGGCACCATTTGAAGCTCTGTACGGGCGGAGATGTCGTACCCCGCTAAATTGGTCAGAGACCGGAGACAGCCGCATCTTCGGCCCAGACATGCTCAAAGAAGCCGAGGAAAAGGTCAAGCTAATCAGGGACCGACTCAAGGCAGCTCAAAGTCGACAAAAGAGCTATTACGATCAGAAGCATCGTGAGGTCAGATTCGAACCCGGTGAATTTGTATACCTACGAGTATCACCTAGGAGGGGCCTGCAACGATTCAAGATTAAAGGAAAGCTAGCACCAAGATTCATCGGACCATTCTGTATAGTGGCACGAAGAGGCACGGTAGCCTACTAGCTAGAATTACCCGAAGAATTATCCGATGTCCACGACGTGTTCCACGTCTCGCGGTTGAGGAAGTGCGTAAGCAACCCAGAGAAGCAAGTATCCCACGAAAACATTGACGTGCAACCAGACCTCACCTATCGGGAACATCCTGTAAAAATATTGGAGGAGTCTGAAAGGAGGACCCGACAGAAAACCATCAAGTTTTTCAGAGTTCAGTGGAGCAATCACACCGAAAGTGAAGCAACTTGGGAAAGAGAGGATTTTCTTCGGACAGAGCACCACACTTATTTGAGGATCAGCTGAAATCTCGGGGACGAGATTTTTCCTAAGGGGGTAGGTGTTGTGACACTCCAAAAATTTTATTTGATTTTCAACAAAAACTTTGTTGATTTTGAAGAAGGTCATTTAAATCCTTCCAAAAATCTCTCTCTCAAAAAAAATTTCCCCTGGCAAGGATTTTATTTTATTTTGTATCTTCTTCAACTCTGGTGTTTGAATTATGAAAACTTCCTTCTGATTATTCTCTTCTCAAATATATTTTTGGAATTTATTTATTTCTCTAAAAAGAAATCCTATGAGCTTTGAGATTTCTTTCTTTTTCTGAAACCACCCATGGTTTTACCATGCCGCATGTGGTAAAACCTCCCAAAACCCCTCCTTCCACTTTGGGGCAATCCTAGCTTCCTGCTCCAACAAGTCCAAACCATTTTTGGATTTTATTTCATTTATTTTTCTTCCAAATCATTTCTGTCATTTATTTCGAGCCTAAGTGATTTGCAAAGCAAGTACCTTATTACTTTTGAGTTTTGACCTCAAACCAACTCCTCTGGATAGTCCTTAGCACCCACAACCTAGAACCGTCAAGATCCACTCTTCCTCTTTTCAAAATTTTCAAGTTTCAACCTTTGCAAGTGTGGACCAGATTTGTCAAATTTGATGAAATTCATATCATCTCTTCTCCAAAAATTCCACCAAAATTCAGGCAGCCCCCAGATGCAATGAGAGGCCACCCCACCAAAAATCAGCTCAAGGAGAACCTCCCACATACCAAAATCATTTCGTCGAACACTTGGCCCGCACTGTTTCTGTGCACTTTCAGTAAAATTCAGAGTTTCAGAGTTTTGACAGTGTTGTTTTCCGTCAATGCCTTGTCATCCATCACCTGTGCGCCCTGGCGCGTTGCGCTCGGCCTATCCTCCCTGGCCAGAGCGCCGCACGCCCCCTTGGACGGACACAGGCATCGGTGGCGGCGAGCATCGCCAGAGTTGGCAGCTTCTGCGGTGGCAAAGCCACCCGTGGTGACCAACAGAAGACGACGCCAGCTCGCAACGCCGTTCGGCGCCGCCCAATGCTCCCCTGGCCTCCGCGTGGCCTGATGCACGCCAGCGCACACCGCAGCACCGTCGTCGTGGCCCGGCAAGCACAGGGCGCGCCCTCTGCCGCCGGCGGGCCCGCGCCGCCCCGTTCCGTTGGTCCACCCAGGGCTCCTAATCCAAGCTCGTTTAGCGCCAAAATGGAACCGGTGGACCTCCACGTTGACGCCCAACTCCCTAAACTCCCCGACCAAGCTCTGCGCCGCCGTAACCATCGCCGGAGATCTCCGTTCACGGCCACCGCCTCGGATCGCCTATAAAAGGGGCCCCGAGCTCGCCCTCGAGCACGCACCACCACTGCACCCCACAGAAAACCCGCTAGGACACTAGGAGGACCTCGAGGAGGTCTCCTCCCCCAACTCCGGCCGCCTCGTTCCGCCTCGGCCACCAACTTGATCCACTCCGGTGAGGCCATCCTCGACGCCTAAACCTCGTTAGTAGCCTTCTCGAGCACCCAGTGATCTAACCCAAGCTTCAATTTGACCTCCGCAGCCCTCCCCGACGAGATCCAACTCCACCCGAGCCGCCGTCCGCCGGAGCAAGGACCGCCGTCGACATGGTGCTCGCCGACGACCACCACCACCACCCATCGACGCGGAAGGACACGCTAAGCACGTAGGTACCACCCGATCCCCCTGCCTCGCCATGGATCGCCGCCAGCGACCACCGCAACTCTCGGGCGCCGACGAGCTCTGTTCTCCCCGTTTGATATTTCAAACCTGACTGGTGGGACCCCCCCCGTCAGCCTCTCTTTTCTGTCAAACAAAACGTTTTCTGAAAGCGTCTTCTGCCAAAGTACGTCTCCCCTCTGGGCCGGCGTATTCTGAAAAGAAGCGTTTTCTGTTTTTATAAGTTGGCCCCTGGAAACTTTCTGTTTCATCACAGATGAGTCCCTGGACTAAAACCTTTATAACTTTTAAACAGAAAATGATTTTTGATTAATTCTTTTTCTGTCCTCTTTAAAATTTTGTCCAGTTTTTTATCAGATTTATTTGAAAAATATTTGGATTATTTTTGTGCACCTCACGGTATTTACGTTAGCGTGTATGTTTCTTTATACCGTAGATACCGAAGGAGGTGACGGAACCGCGAACTTCACCGAGCTAGGCTCCGACTACTCTGAACTAGGCAAGCATGTTTGAACTTTTGATATGATGAGTGTCATTGGCATGTTTGCATTAAGTAGTTTCATGACATGTTTATGAGCATGTCAATGAATGTCATATTACATGCAAAATTGAGGCAAGTGAGTTTCGAAAATCCATAAGTTGTTGGATGTGAGTTTGCATGGCCATGTGTTGGGATGAGAATGGGTAAGATGGCAGTGTTGTAGCATGCCAGTCTTATGCCAGACTATTTGACTTCAGTGTCAACCCGTATCGGTCCAGTTTCCATCCGTTTCCCTTCCCGTACTACCACATGTTTTCCGCAAGGAATATGGCTTAGTAAGTTGTAAACCGCTTTCCTGGTACACACCAAATGGAGAGGCCGTGATGATGGTTCCATGGCCCTGGATTAAAGCCAGTCATCCGGTCAGGGGGCATGGGTGTTTCCGGTTGGGACCGAGAGGGGGGCACCCCTTAGAGCGCGCGTATATAAATTTGATCCCATGCTATTCGAGATTGTGATCTCCCCGTCTCAAAGTTTTTCTTGGACGATGTCTAGGGTGATTCCTGGCATCGTGAGGTGGGATGGGTGTGTACTGGTTAGCTGTGTTTCTTCCGAAATACCGTAAACGGAACTAGTCCTTCGTGACTACGGAAATCCGTTGGCTGTGGACTTTTTAGTACAAACTCTGCAGAGTCAAAATTCCTTTAAATCATCTTATCCATGTCCAAGTACTGTGTTCAACTTATCTTATCATACGTCCGTCTCAGTGACAAGACTCCGGTGAACCACATGAGTGTTAAATTCGGTTAAGTGTTTATTCCTATGGATGGACTAACCCGTTTATTGATATATGTTGAATATTTCCTATGAGTATTATATATTTGTGAGTTTAACAGATATGAATAACGAAATATAAGCCCTTTGTGTGATGTCGCTCAGACGTTCGACTGGGGAATTGTTATTATTTACTTTCAATATAAGCCCTTTCTGTGATGTCGCTCAGACGTCCGACTGCGGCATTGTTATTATTTACTTTCAATATAAGCCCTTTCTGCGATGTCGCTCAGACGTCCGACTGTGGCACGCTTGTTATTTACTTTTAATATAAGCCCTTTCTGTGATGTCGCTCAGACGTCCGACTGCGGCATTGTTCTTTACTTTCAATACAAGCCCTTTCTGCGATGTCGCTTAGACGTCCGACTATGGCAGTATTATTATTTACTTTTCATATAAGCCCTTTCTGCGATGCCGCCCCGACGTCCGACTGTGGCACGCATGTATTTTGTTTTTAGTTTAAGCCCTTTACGCGGTGTCGCTCAGACGCCCGACTGCGGCATGATTTTATTTATTTGTTCACCCTTCAAGGCGTCGCTTCAGACACCCGATCGGTTTTCAGTTATTTTGTTGGGTTTTCAGGCGGACTACCGCCGACTCCCTTTTTATTTACCTCGTTTACTACATTGAATGTGCATTGTTACTTATGACGCATTCATGCATGCATTTGTTATATCTCATGTCTGAACTGTCTTGCGAGTACTTTCAAAGTACTCACCTGGCTTGTTGATTTGGCCAGATGTTGACGAAGGCGATTTCATGGATGAAGAGTTCGATAGCGAGTCCGACGCCTAGAGGAGTCCCAGTCAGTCTCATGCGACCCTGGATTTGGTCTCTGTATTATATCCGCTTTCGCTACCCGAATAAAATTCATCGAGCCTCACCTCGACGCTCGATGAGCTGCCAGTTTAGGAGTCGTGTTATCCAATCTCCACTGTGATATTCCACCACCACTTTTATCTCGAGTCAGTAGTATGCCACCACTCCATTGTGTCATATCCGCCATTATGTATAATTATTGGCGTGCTTGTAATAATTTGTTGAGCAGCCTTAGCTCGACCTTGTAATATATTTTATGCTACTGGCTTACTGTATCAAGAATTTTGTCTACCAGTAAGGAGGATTTTCCTCATACTGGACTCAAAAGATCGGTTTCTCAATAAACATTTTTATTGGAAAACCGGTCGTGACACAGTGATCAAAGGCTGAAAGAACGACGAGCTGGGAAACAAATTGCCCAGCTCGGCGAACAAGCGAAGCAATCGTGCCCCCCGCTCAAGGTGCCAAGCAACAACGTCGCTAATGATCCGAGGATGGTGCCCGGTTATAGCAATCTTGGCGATTACCTGCCCGACGATGTACATTATGATTTCATGGAGGTGCAGATACAAAGATACGAGTACGGGAAGCCTCTCGTCAAAGATGAAAGATCTCTATCAACGATAATGCGAAGATTGCATGATTGGTACTTGAAAATCTGCAGAGACTCTAGGGGGAGGAGTACTTTGTATGTGAAAGTTAAAAAGGAGCATGACCTCATTGGAATTGAACTGTTGCCTGTTCCATTTGAGGAGTTCTTTCAGTTTTTCAATCAATTGGCCCTCGATAAAACAACGGTCACCTGCTACTGTCTGTAAGTAGTACTACTTCTGTCATTAAGTCTCTCTATATAGCTCAGCTCTTTCATTGCATGTATTTATAATCATCCTCACTATATTATGCAGATTGAAGATCGCCGAATTGAAGAAAAGACAAGTCGGTGATATTGGGTTCATTAACACATATCTCATAGATGCAACTCAGGTTAAATTTCATGCCACAGCTACCGAGGCCAACTTGCTACGATCATTGGTAATAAATAAAAACAAAGATATAATACTCTTTCCTTACAACTTCAAGTGAGTGTTACTGTCTTGTGCGTATTCGGTTTCCCTTATATATTAGTCAAGGTTATAGTAATGTAATTGATGAGTTATGCATGCGTGTGCAGTTACCACTATATTCTCCTAGAGATTAAGCTTGAGCAGGGAGTAGTAACCGTTTTAGACTCAAGACGAAAAGATCCCCAGGACTATGCGGACATGACTCAAATGCTCGAGAAGTAAGTTAAATCGATCATTATCCACCATATCAGCAACTTTGTTCATTTCCTGATATATCAAGTAATTGTTTCCTTTGTCTGGCAGGGTTTGGAAAAAATTCTCCAAAAAATCTCTAGGACTCCCGAAGAAGCTGCAATTTAGACACCCGAAAGTAAGTACTATAGTAGCATGTTCCGTGCATCTCCTATTGATTTGGCATTCTTGCTTATGAGTTTGATTGACCTCTATTTCTTGTAAAGTGTTTGTGGCAGGAACTAGGGAATGATTTCTGTGGATACTATGTTTGCGAGTCCATCTGCCACACGACCTATGAGCAGGGCTACACTGACGAACAATATGAAGCACGTAAATAACAACATTCACAATTTTATTTTATTACCATCATTTGTGTTCAGTTTCATTCATTCATATATATATGTATTGACCCCCTTCTTCAAATTAGATGTTTCGGAAGCGGGATGAACTCCTAGCACCAGCTCGCATGCGAGCAATTCAAGAGGAATTGGCGGCATTCTTTCTTGACCACGTGATCGCTGAAGACGGAGAATACTATGTCGACCATGAGTCCGTATGATTATATTTGTAAGATATAATTATTGTATATATATAGCCGGTAGTGTCGGATAGATATACGAGAACTTGTTGTTCGACCAATCTCTCGGAGAAGGAGAGGTGGTCGATATCACTTCTCTCTGTATGCATATATGTTCATGACGATCTTCTGTTTCCTTCGTTTTCTTACTAGCCAGCTAGCGTGTCTAGTCCTCTCTATACGTATGTATAGTACGTAGCGTCGACCAAGCACGGACATAAGAGAGGACACTTCTCTCTGTTAATTATAGCTAGCTAACACAATAAATGAAACACCTAAATTAACCCCCCAAAACCCCCAAACCCCCCCCATTAAAAAAAACAAAAACACTCCAGCCACAGAAATGCTGACGCGTGGATGCCTATTGGTCCCGGTTGGTGCCACCAGCCGGGACCAAAGGGTCTCCTGCCTGGGCTCCGTGCATACACCACGTGGAGGCCCATCAGTCCCGGTTCTGGATTGAACCGGGACTAAAGGGACAGGGCATTAGTACCGACCCTTTAGTCCCGGTTCAAGAACCGGGACAAAAGGCCCTTACGAACCGGGACAACAGGCCCTTTTTCTACCAGTGCAAGGGAAAAAGGCTTAGGTGGCAAATGGTAAAACCAAGGTTGGGCCTTGCTGGAGGAGTTTTATTCAAGGCGAACTATCAAGGGGTTCCCATAACACCCAACCGCGTAAGAAATGCAAAATCAAGGAACATAACACCGGTATGACGGAAACTAGGGCGGCAAGAGTGGAACAAAACACCAGGCATAAGGCCAAGCCTTCCACCCTTTACCAAGTATAGAGGTGCATTAAAGGAAACAAGTTATAATAGTGATAGCCCAACAATAACCATGTTCCAACAAGGAACAAACTCCATCTTCACCTGCAACTAGCAATGCTATAAGAGGGGCTGAGTAAAGCGGTAACATAGCCAAACAATGGTTTGCTAGGAAAGGTGGGTTAGAGGCTTGTCATGGAAATATGGGAGGCATAATATAGCAAGTCGTAGGTATCGCGGCATAGCAATAGAGAGAACAACTAGCAAGAAACGATAGAAGTGATTTCGAGGGTATGGTCATCTTGCCTGCAAAGTTCTCCGAGTTGACGAAAGCTTGATCCTCGTAAGCGTACTCAACGGGTTACTCAATCACATACTCTTCTCCCGGCTCTACCCAAAGCAAGAACACAAGCAAAGAACCAATAATCAATCATGGTGCAATGCGCAAGCAACATGATGCAAAACATGGCATGACATGCGGGATGTGATATGCAATGCAAATGCGTGCTCCGGAAGGGAAAGATTGATCAAGCATCAACTTGGCAAACCAAGCATGCCGATGGAAAGATGAGTTGATTTCCGTCAAAATCGATATAAAGATCACCGGAATCGGATGCACGGTTTGCAAATGGCAAGCAAAACAAGAATAGCACAATTCTGTGATTAACAACACTATGCCATCTAGAATGCAACAAGGAACTAAGCTACTGTAGTCCAACATAGCAACAAAGCACATGGCAGTGATCTACTCAAGATGCTTGACAAAAGATGAACACTGAGCTATGGCTAAATCACACAAGAGCAGGTTCAAACAAGAATGGCACAAGTGCAAAAGATATCACCATCACAGACTTGGTGAAAATACTAACATGCTAGGAATTAACATCAGGAAGCAATGTTTAGAGCATGATAACAACATGCTACAGGAAAAGAACATAGCAAACAAAGGCATGGCATGAATCTACTCAAAACATAGAACAAAAGTCCTTTACTGCCCATAAGACAAAAAGGAGCAGAAGATATGATGGCACCCATGTAAACATAACAAGTTTCGTTAACAGATTCCAGACTTAGCAGAAAACTGAGCATGACAAAAACAGAAATATGAAGGCATCTTTGCGAGCTCGATTCAGTCATCACAAAACCTTTCATGACAAACTAAGCATACTCCCAGCAAGAAGACATGTTCATGAAGCTAACCATGGCAAGAACAAGTTTATAGCATGCATGGATCAACTACAACAACGATGGCAAAATTGATTAACATGTAAACAATCTACCATGAACATTTTATAGCAAACGTAGAGCAAGATTAAGACATGCTAGGGCACTCCATAAATTCAAACAAGGGCATGGATGGGTAGAGCACAACCATATGTAAAAATCAGCCTTACTGAACATACTCAAAAGAAGCATGGATCTCACTGTAGCAACATGAATACATGGCATAAAAATAACAGTAGGGAAATGACTTGGTGAAATTCTAAGTCCCTGAAACCAGCAATATCATGCGAGCTACTTTGCATGCTTGTTCTGCTCACCACAATGATCACAAAAATACATGGCATACACCCGTGTAAAGATGGCATGTCATAGATCAAAACACATGTAGAGCTCATGCCCATATGCAACACACAAAAAATGTAGCAAAAATAACAAATGCTCATACTCTGCAAAGAATCAGCACCTAACATTTTATAGCACTCTTGCATCAGAGATTTGGGCACCCAGATGACAAACAAGCATGTCACAATGGAACAAAATGAAGAGCACATCATGATGAACATTTTGATATATCATGCATGCAAAACGGATATACGGATGAGGAGTTATGGCATGTTGAACAAGGCTTCAGAATACAAAAATAAAATGACTTTGTGGGAAAACGAGGTCAACCCTAGTCTTCCAGATCTGGATCTGGGGCTTTGACACGGACTTCGAGGTTGACCGGGGAGCTCGCCGGAGTTCTAGCCAGGGAAGAAGAGGACGGCCGGAGTGACGATGCCGGGGCGCGCCGGAGCTGTAGGGAGGAAGCTTGGATGCATGAGATGAACACGCATGCAAATGCGATGCACATGATGGCATGATATGAAATGCATGACATGAGCAAAATGCAAAACAAAGACACGAACCCAACCAGGAATGAATCTCATAATTTAGCGCCGAAAACGGCAAGAGTCGGAGTACAAATATGGCAAGTTACATCCAGGGTGTTACAACACTCCACCACTACAAAAAGATGTCGACCCGAGATCTAGGACTGAAAGAACTCTGGATATTCGGAACGGAGGTGATCCTCGCGTTCCCAGGTGGTTTCTAGGTCAGAATGATGTGACCACTTCACTTTCAGGAATTTGATAGACTTGTTGCGAGTCTTGGGCTCAGTTTCTTCAAGAATAGCAATGTGATGCTCATGATAAGACATGTCTTCTTGGAGATCAATCTCTTCGAAGTTGATGGTGCGGTCAGGAGTATTGAAGCACTTGCGAAGCTGTGACACGTGAAACACGTCGTGCACGTTTGCAAAGTTGGATGGAAGCTCAACTTGATAGGCGAGGACGCCTCTTTTGCCAATGATCTTGAAAGGACCCACCTATCTAGGGGCAAGCTTCCCTTTGATACTGAAGCGACGAGTACCTTTCATTGGAGAGACACGGAGGTAGACATGGTCTCCGATCTCGAAAGCCAAGTCACGATGCTTGCTATCGTAGTAACTCTTCTAGCGCGATTGCGCGGCTTTGAGATTTTCACGGATGGCTTTGCACATTTCTTCAGCTTCTGTGATTAAGTCATTGCCAAGAAGTTGGCGTTCACCAGTCTCTGACCAATTAAGAGGAGTACGACACTTTCTGCCATAGAGAATCTCGAATGGGGCCTTGCCCGAACTCGCTTGGAAGCTGTTGTTGTAGGAGAACTCGGCATATGGAAGACAATCTTCCCACTTCATATGAAAGAAATACACAAGCCCTGAGCATATCTTCAAGAATTTGATTGACTCACTCGACTTGTCCACTACTTTGAGGATGGAAGGCTCTGCTTAAGCGGATGTTGGTGCCCATGGCCTTCTAGAAGGAATCCCAGAACTTAGAAGTGAAGATGCTTCCATGATCTGAAGATATCAATTGCGGAATGCCGTGCAAAGAGACAATCCTGGAGGTATATAGCTGTGCCAACTGAGCTGCTGTGATAGATTCTTTGATAGGAAGAAAATGAGCCACTTTTGTAAGCTTGTCGATGATAACAAATATAACATCATTTCCACGCTTGGACTTGGGGAATCCAGTCACGAAGTCCATCTCAATATAATCAAACTTCCATTCTGGAATGGCAAGAGGTTGGAGGAGACCAGCTGGCCGTTGGTTTTCTGATTTCACTCTTCTACAGACATCACATTCATTCATGAACTGAGCAATCTCGCGCTTCATTTGAGTCCACCAATAAGACTGCTTGAGGTCATGGTACATCTTTGTACTTCCAGGGTGAATGGATAGAAGGGAATTGTGAGCCTCGTTCATAATGACTTTACGAAGTCACTTTAGGAACCACAATTCGATCCTTGAATAATAGAGTATCTTTGTCATCAAGGCGATAGCACTTGTACTTGGGTTGACTCTTGGCAATCCTATTTTTCACCTTCTTCACCATGGCATCAAGAAGTTGTGCCTCACGAACTTGATATTCCAAAGTAGGAGAGACTTGGAGATTGGCAAGAAATCCTTGAGGAACAACTTGGAGATTAAGTTTGCGGAAAGCTTCACAAAGGTCCGGTTGGAAGGGCTTGAGAATAAGGCTGTTGCAGTAAGCCTTCCTGCTCAAAGCGTCAGCAATGACATTGGCCTTGCCTGGAGTATATTCAATACTCGGGTTATACTCTTGAATCATTTCGACCCAACGAGTCTGCCTGAGGTTGAGGTTGGGCTGAGTGAAGATGTACTTGAGGCTCTTATGATCAGTGAAGATGTCCACTTTCCTTCCCAACAAGAGATGTCTCCATGTTAAAAGAGCATGGACAACTGCCGCCAACTCGAGGTCATGAGTGGGGTAGTTCTTTTCATTGGGCTTCAACTGGCGAGAGGTATAAGCCACAACTTTCTTCTCTTGCATTAACACAGCACCGAGACCTTGCAGGGAGGCATCACAGAAAACTTCGAATGGTTTGGATTCATCAGGAGGAGTCAAAACTGGAGCTGTGACTAACTTCTCTTTGAGGGTGTTGAAAGCGATGTCACATTCAGGCGTCCAGACATACTTCACATGCTTCTGGAGGAGGTTGGAAAGAGGCTTTGCAATCTTAGAGAAATTCTCAACGAATCTTCGACAATAGCTTGCAAGCCCAAGGAAACTGCGGAGCTGCTTGACATTCTGAGGCGGTTCCCAATTCACAATTGCAGACACCTTCTCAGGATTAACAGCTATGCCCTTGGCGGAGATGATATGGCCAAGGTAGAGAACCTCATCGAGCCAAAACTCACACTTTGAAAACTTCACATAGAACTGATGTTCTCTGAGTTTGTCGAGTACCAATCTCAAATGCTTGGCATGATCCTCCTTGTTCTTGGAAAAGACCAAAATATCATCGAGATACACCAAGATGAAATCATTTGTGTAAGGGTTGAAGATGAAGTTCATCATGCGAGAGAACATGTTGGAGGAGCATTGACAAGGCCGAAAGACATGACAATGTATTCGTAAGAACGATAGCTTGTTCTGAATGCTGTCTTGGGGATATCTTGTTCATGAATGCGAATCTGATGATAACCCATACGGTGGTCAAGCGTGGAGAATACTTGAGCACCTTTAAGTTGCTCGAAAAGCTCATTGATGTTGGGAAGTGGGTAATTGTTCTTTATTGTCTTCTTGTTCAATGGACAGTAGTCGACACAAAGTTGGCCATGCCATCCTTCTTCTGGACAAAAAGAACACCACAACCCCATAGAGATGAACTCCGTGTGATCAGACCCAAACGCTCTTGTTCATCAAGTTGTTTCTTCATCTCCTTCAACTCTTTTGGTCCAAGCTTGTAAGGGCGTTTATAAACAGGTTCCGTGCCAGGCTTAAGATCGATGACGAATTCAACTGGCCGGTGAGGAGGCATTCCTAGAAGCTCTTCTGAAAAAACGTCTTGATATTCACAAACGAGTAGAATCTGAGAGATGGCCATTCAACTCGCCCTTCTCATTGAGAGAAAACAGTCGAATGGTATCATCACGAGTGGCATAGATGGTCACATCCTCAGACGAGTGTGTCAATTGAATCTGTCTGGCAGCACAATCAAGCTGAGCCTTGTGCTTAGAAAGCAAGTCCATGCCGAGAATTATATCAACATCCGAGTCACCAAGAACAATCGGAGATGACAGAAATTTATAGGCGCCCATCTTGATAGAAACATCTGGGACGCAATTGTTAGATGTCATTTGCTTGCCCGGGGACACAATCTTCAATGGGAAATGAATCTTTTCGGTTACAAACTCATGCTTGGCAACAAAAGGTCTTGAAATGAAAGAAAGCGATGCACCAGTATCAAACAATACTTTTGCAAGAAAAGAGTTAACTGGAAGGTTACCCATGATCACTTCTGAAGAGTCCTTTGCCTGAGCTACGTTCATCATGTTGACCTTTGCCGACTTGGAATTATGCTTGACCACTGCATTGCTGGCAGATCTCACAGGAGGAGGTGGCGGTAGGCGCCTTTGGTTGAAGCATTTGTTCGCATAGTGTCAACGAAGGATATTCCTTCTCCCAGGACGACCCGATCAGACTCGGAATCCTGGTTACAAGACATCTCGACAATGGTAAAACAAGTCCAGCAAAGCCTCCCGATGTGCCGACAAATCCCGATAGGAGCTACACATATCTCGCTCTCAAGGCACACCAGATGAACACTACATACAACTAAAACCAAACCTCAAGTTTCCCCGAGGTGGCGCTGCAAGTGGCTCTGTTTTGGACCAACACTCAGAGGAGCACTGGCCCGGGGTTTAAAATAAAGATGACCCTTGAGTCCGCAGAACCCAAGGGAAAAAGGCTTAGGTGGCAAATTGTAAAACCAAGGCTGGGCCTTGCTGGAGGAGTTTTATTCAAGGAAAACTGTCAAGGGGTTCCCATAACACCCAACCGCGTAGGAACGCAAAATCAAGGAACATAACACCAGTATGACGGAAACTAGGGCGGCAATAGTGGAACAAAACACCAGGCATAAGGCCGAGCCTTCCACCCTTTACCAAGTATATAGGTGCATTAAAGTAAACAAGTTATAATTGTAATATCCCAACAATAACCATGTTCCAACTAGGAACAAACTCCATCTTCACCTGCAACTAGCAACTCTATAAGAGGGGCTGAGCAAAGCAGTAACATAGCCAAATAGCGGTTTTCCAGGAAAGGTGAATTAGAGGCTTGTCATGGCAATATGGGAGGTATGATATAGCAAGTGGTAGGTACTGCGGCATAGCAATAGAGCGAACAACTAGCAAGCAAAGATAGAAGTGATTTCGAGGGTATGGTTATCTTGCCTGCAAAGTTCTCCGAGTTGACGAAAGCTTGTTCCTCGTAAGCGTACTCAATGGTTTCCTCGAGCATGTACTCGTCTCCCGGCTCTACCCAAAGCAGGAACACAAGCAAAGGACCAACAATCAATCACGGTGCAATGCGCAAGCAACATGATGCAAAACATGGCATGACATGCGGGATGTGATATGCAATGCAAATGCATGCTCCGGAAGGGAAAATTGGTCAATGCGTCAACTTGGCAAACCAAGTGTACCGCTGGAAAGATGAGTTGATTTCGGTCGAAAACGATATAAAGATCACCGGAATCGGATGCACGGTTTGCAAATGGCAAGTAAAACAAGAATAGCACAATTCTGCGATTAACAACACTATGCCATCTAGAATGCAACAAGAAACTAAGCTACTGTAGTCCAACATAGCAACAAAGCACATGGCAGTTATCTACTCAAGATGCTTGACAAAAGATGAACACTAAGCTACGGCTAAATCACACAAGAGCAGGTTCAAACAAGCATGGCACAAGTGCAAAAGATATCAGCATCACAGACTTGGTGAAAATACTAACATGCAAGGAATTAACATCAGGAAGCAATGTTTAGAGCATGATAACAACATGCTACAGGAACAGAACATAGCAAACAAAGGCATGGCATGAATCTACTCGAAACATAGAACAAAAGTCCCTTACTGCCCATAAGCCAAAAAGGAGCAGAAGATATGATGGCACCCATGTAAACATAGCAAGTTTCGTTAACAGATTCCAGACTTAGCAGAAAACTGAGCATGGCAAAAACAGAAATGTGAAGGCGTCTTTGCGAGCTCGATTCACTCATCACAAAACCTTTCATGACAAACTAAGCATACTCCCAGCAAGAAGACATGTTCATGAAGCTAACCATGGTAAGAACAAGTTTATAGCATGCATGGATCAACTACAACAACCATGGAAAAATTGATTAACATGTAAACAATCTGCCAGGAACATTTTATAGCAAATGTAGAGCAAGATTAAGACATGCTAGGGCACTCCATAAATTCAAACAGGGGCATAGATGGGTAGAGCACAACCATATGTCCAAATCATCCTTACTGAACATACTCAAAAGAAGCATGGATCTCACTGTAGCAACATGAATACATGGCATAAAAATAACAGCAGGGAAATGACATGGTGAAATTCTAAGTCCCTGAAATCAGCAATATCATGAGAGCTACTTTGCATGCTTGTTCTAGTCACCACAATGATCACTAAAATACATGGCATACACCCCTATAAAGACGGCATGGCATTGATCAAAACACATGTAGAGCTCATGCCCATATGCAGCGCACAACAAATATAGCAAAAATGACAAATGCTCATACTCTGCTGAGAATCAGCGCCTAACATTTTATAGCACTCTTGCATCAAAGATTTGGGCACACAGATGGACTCAAACAAGCATGTCACAATGGAACAAAATGAAGAGCACGTCATGATGAACATTTTGATATATCATGCATGCAAAATGGATCTACGGATGAGGAGGTATATCATGTTGAACAGGGCTTCAGAATGCAAAAATAAAATGACTTTGTGGGAAAATGAGGTCAACCCTAGTTTTCCAGATCTGGATCTGGGGCTTCGGCACGGACTTCGAGGTTGACCGGGGAGCTCGTCGGAGTTCTAGCCGGGGAAGAAGAGGACTGCCGGAGCGACGAGGCCAGGGCGTGCCGGAGCTGCAGGGAGGAAGAGGCGGCGATGGGGACGGCGAAGAGGCCGGGCGGTGGTTCGGGGCCGTCGGGCGCGGTGGCAGCGCGGTCGCCGGCGAGCTTTGCGGCGGAGACTCGCGGCGGCGGAGGCGACCGGGAGGCGGCGGGCGAGGCGCGGGCCGAGAGGGCCTCGTGCAGGCTTGGCGGGCCGACGGCTGTTGGGGCGGAGCAGGGCCACGTGGTGGCGCGGGGTTGGCTGCGGGCAGCAAGAGTCGGAGTACAAATATGGCAAGTTATATCCGGGGTGTTACAAAACATCACTCCAGGGTACTCACTTATGCCATTTTTCTTCTGTACCGACGAAGGAAAGGTGGGCGAATCAGTGATGCTGCTATATTTTCATTCCAAGAATCTTGTTTTTGCGAAGCACCGACCGATTCTCATAGCCTATTCTTTTCCCATTTTCATTGCGATTGTGGTTTCCTTTTGATTGCTTTTTGTTTGTTAGTTCATTGATGGATCCTGGAGCACTAGGCAAAGAGTTGCCAACGAACAACCCACTGGAGACAGCGATCTCCAGGAAGCGTGCACCGACCAACGAGTTGACCCTGTTGGCGGGCCAACCCATGGAGACGAAGAACTCCAAGAAACAAGCACTAGCCAAAGAGTTGATGACGTTGGCGGACGAACTCCTCAAAGAAAGTTGGAAGAACAGCAAGGGCCCCACCGTGGCTACCCCAGAAACTCTGATGGCCACCTATGCGAGGCTCAAGGCCAAGTTTGAGGAGATAGTCGTCGTTGAGAAGCAGTATTCCCCTGGCAAGGTCATGGCCCCCATCGAGGACGCAGAGATGGCCCCTGGAGGGATGGGATCCCCCGGTGAGCTGCACAAGGTAAAAATAATGGCTTATTACCGAAAGTTGTGGTTTTTGATTATTTGCAATGTGTTTGCTATAATATTAGGGTTGTGCACGTGCCGGTGGACGTCCTTGATGATTACAATGTCGTGGCCCGTCCTGTGGACAATGCCCCAGAGATCGTTTTCGATGTCGCGGTCCGTCCTGTTGGCATCGCCCCGGAGATCGATTCCGATGCCGCTATCCATCATGTGGACATCACCCCAGAGATCGATTCTGATGTCGCGGTCAGTCCTGTGGACATCGCCCTAGAGATCGATTCCCATGCCGTTGTCCGTGCTGTGGTCATTGCCCGAGAGATCGATGAGAAGAAATAGTTGGTCGCACTAATCCTTCAGGGTAGTTTGCATTGCCCTGTGTTTAATTACCAGAACAATGCGTATTATCAAACCATATTAGGGCTAGTGCACTGTCTTGTGTGGGCCGTACTTGCTACTTTTGTTTGATAGTGAATCATGCGAACCCTCTCCGATTTATGGAAACAGATGTATCCTCACCAGCTTTTGATGTAATATATGGCATGCTTAGATGTAAGTTTGAACTGTTTATCATATCAACAGGGCTTATTTGATGATTCTTGGTGTTAGTAGGCTAGCTACTGTGGGAGCTATAGTGCTTGTAAAACACTCACGAAAGAGAAATGTTGGGGCTGATGAGCTCGTTGTACGCTTATACTAATCCGTCGTCGATCGGCCAATAGCCCAAGCTCCTAAAATTGTAGGCTTAGCGATCGATCAGACAATAGTCGACACAGATACATTCAGGCCTCATTTGGTTCATAGGGCAGGAAAATCGTAGGAAAAGTACAGAGACGTACAACACAAAATAATAGCAGTACAGAGATGTCCCTCCCTTCCAAAATACATGAGTCAACTTTGTACTACTAACTTTGAAATGGAGGGAGTACAAATCCTAGGCGGGCTAGTTTGGCCTAGTGGGTTTTAGTGATATGACGTGGTACAGTGCCGTCCAGTCTTCGCGTGTGGTAGCAGTACTGCAGGTAGAGTAAGTTTGTGCATGGTAGGTGGACCAGGATAATTTTGTGAATGGCAGGTGGACCAGGATGGTCGATGTCCCACATGTCGGTGAATGAAAGTATTCTTTCCAATATAGTGGACGAGCAACGAGTATTCATTGTTTATTTTTGATGAAACGTATTGTCTCCACTGTTACACCGGAGGAGTGTGAAACACGGCAGCCTAGTGAACTTGGCATGTGCACCACTCCCTCCTTCCTCATGTAATATACTACCATAGTGTTGACTATAAGGTTGCAACTTTTTCTCACTCTCTCTCTCTATCTATTTCCTCTCAATTTTTTTCTTTTATTTTTTTAGACACAATTGTTTTTTATGCCTCTTTTTTAGAATTAGTTTTTTTATACCTAGGAGCACATGTAGAGACGGGCTCCTACAGATCCCACTCCTTGACTTTGTCAATGCCTCTCTCTCCTCCACATAAGCGGGCATGTCGAGAAGACAAGAGATGATCTCTTAGCACAATATGTTTCACCATGTTTTTACGAATAACTACTTATTGAAGATAAGGCTAATAGATGATCCATTGTACACATGTTTTTTTGTCATCTCTAAATTACATGCAAGACTTATGATAAGACTATCTTATCAACCATTGTACATACACTTTATACCCCAGAATTTTACTGGTACTACTTGCTATTAATGCGGACAGCTGGCCTCTGAGGGGGGAGCGCGCGTGGGGAGGTGGTGGGGTGGGGGAGGGGTTCTGGTAGGCCAGGGCGGTAAGAAGCGGGCTTGGAAGCGGTGCAGACTCCCGCATGGCCCACCTCACATTATCACCATATATTTTTTGGAGTCCGTGCACGGCGGGCGGGTGATCTCTTCTCCCTCCCCCGTCTCTCTCCTCTCAGCCGGCGCCCGCCGAGCGATTAGATTTCGGCTATTGACAGTTTATTCAATTGCAGTCCCACATGTCAGTGAAGATGCAAGACAACGCGTGTCCCCTCTGGTGAGCGGCGTGCGAGCCGGACTGTCGGGGGTGCGACATGAACGCGACGCATACGAGTTGTAAGTGTGCCGCCTTTTCCTTTTGAACTGGCAAAGCGTAACATTTTTGTGCGATTGATTGATAGTAATCCAGAACAAAATGACGAGGGCGGTGCTTTCCCATGCGTTAGGCGGGCTAGTTTGAGTGATATGACGTGCTACAGTGCCGTCCACTTGCTCCATTTTTATGTAAGCAAGAGTCTACACTCTTATGCGGGAGGAGTGCGAAACACGGTAGATCTGATTTTGATCGAGGGTTAACTGTTCCCTGCGAAATAATGGAGCACTGTTAGCCATTATAGCATTATAGTTAGGGCATCTCCAGCACTGGCCCTCAAATTTACACCAGCATCTGTCCGAGGACAGTAATGGATGCCATCCAATGCCGCCCGCATACCTTTCGACCATTATATGAACTAACCGGACGAAATTCATGCAAACAAAGAAAATTTAAAATTGACCGGATGAAATTCATTACATTTCAAGAACTTTTCATATAAACTGGATGAAATTCATTACATATTTCGCACAAACCATACTAAAACCTATTGTAAACCTAATCTAAACGATCACTGGGCCCTGACCACCATGTCCGGCCATGAACCCGAGAAAGCCGGCCATTTCCTTTGCCTCCTTCTTATCCGACTCAATAACCTCCTCCTCCGGAGCACATGGTTATGAAGATTTCTGCCTCCACGTTGCCGTCAAGCGGCTAATCGGCCACCGATTTTTATCCCACCAAGCTTGGCGTCGACTGAGTGGAGGAGCGGTGGCCTTCCTGGGACCAGAGCGGTGGCGACCTACCGTGTACTACTCATCCTCGCTGCCAGCTGCGCCCGCGCACGCCCGCCGGCTTCATGGTCGTGGTGGCGGAGGGCAGCCAGGGGGGATCCGATGATCTCCTTCGTGTGCTCCTGCGAGTGTACGTCCAAGAGAGCTTTGGAGTGCGCCCGGAGCGGAGCCACCGATGTCCTTCGTCTGCTCTTGCGACAGTACGTCCAAGAGAGCTTTGGAGTGCCTGGAGGCCATGGTTGGAGTGGTGCCAACAGAAGGAAGGGACCGGAGGAGAATGAGTGTGGGTCTCTAGCTATGGTTGGGAGCTGGGGCTCAAGTTAATATAGCGGCGAATGGCAATGATCCGCGGCGGACGGATGGACGGCTGGCATTGGAGTAGGTTCGTCGGCAGCCGTGGTGTCATTAACGCGGAGCAGTCGCTTGCACCGGGATGCCGCACGGGTGGCGCTCTCTCGGTCGTCGCGCTGCTGCAATGCCGGCACCAGTGAGAGGTCGCGTCGGGCGTGAATGCGGATGCTGCTTCAGTGACTTAACCGCAAGTGCGTTGTCTCACTAACATGTGGGCCCAACGGGCATCAGGCCCGCATGTCAGTGACACACCAATTGCACTTGCAGTTAAGGCCGGTGAATGTGGCATTGACGTTCTGGAGAGACGGTGATCGTTTCAGGCAGGAAGCACGTGCTAGCGATGGAAGGGGTTTCGGTAGGGCAGGGCGGTCAGACGCTGGCATGGTGGTAAAATGTGAACTCATGGATGACGAGCCTTTGAAGCGTATGCAGCACGTATTGACAACCAGGCGTCCATGCAACCATTCTTGTCGCCAGCTAGCATTCGACGACCACCATTAGACACCACACAACCATACATAACTTACGAATAATGGACGAATCGATCAGACACACACTCGTGTGCAGTGGCACTATGATCGGTCGCTCACGATAGTACATACTCCGCACCATAGTACCCTCTCTAGCTAGGCTGTTTTATATATTTTCATTGTGATGGACGATATACATGAGCAAGGCGCCGAGTCACGAGTATGAACGTTGGTGTTGAGCCAGGTGAATACATGCTCGGTGTTCGTAGAGGCCTCCAGCAAACGTCTAAACAGTAATGTCACATACGCATAATTTTGGTTTTTATTTCTTTCTACACTGATAGGTAGGCCCGCATAGATAGATAGATAGATAAAGAACATGAGCTGATGAGGCGCACGCGGACTGTTTGACTGGTCAACCAGACAAATACAGAGCTATACGCTGAGCCAGTGACTGTATAATCACTATATCTCGTATACAATGATCAAAGTGAGCTATCAAGACAAGTTCAATGACCGCCAATGCATTTTACTCGGTAATAAATGACCAGGATTGAAGGGGAATCCAAATTTCCTTCGTCTTCTGTCCTTGAGCTCTTGACAAACCAATGCACTTTATGTTTGTTCGGCCACTCCACCCCAGAGCTGTCACCAAGCGTCGTTCATGCCACCGCGTCGCACACTAACCGGCAAGGAAGCGATGGCATCCCACCGCGCCGAGTTCCTCGCCGCCCACGACCGCACATATAATGGTAGGCAAGCGGTGGCGTCCCGCCGTGCCGAGTTCATCACCGCTCGTGACCTCACACCTATGTGGGCGGAATTTGAAGCTGCCAAGGCCGAATGGGCGGTAGAGCAAGAGGCGGCAAAAGCCGCACAGAGGGAGTGGAAAAGTCAGAAAGCACTCAAGAAAAGAGAGGCCCGCCGCCGCAAGAAAGAAGAGGATCTACGCGCTACTGCAGAGAGGTCGGCGGAAACCCAAGCACGGTGGGGTGTCACCGACAAAGCCGGGAAGGAGAACGACGATGTCTGGCCAGCATGTGAGAATTAGTAGTACTAGTAGTTAGTGTGTGTGTCTGTGTCGCCCATACATTTGTTTAATTAATTACAAGCATTTAACAGTACTACTAGTTACTACTGTAGTTTTTAGAGCAAATTACGAGTACATTAGCCTAGACTCAATGGAAAATTCCTATCCTATGCAACAAATGGCATCTCTTTCTCTATAGGAATTGAGATGCATGTCATCTCACTTCCTACGATTTTCATATTACTATAAAATTCCTATCCTATGAACCAAAGGAGGTCTCTATTGGAGTAACTACTATAGCTAGCAGTACCGCTGGTACAGTAGTTTTCTTCAAGAAACAGAATTCAACGAAGTCATGATGGTTCCTTCATTCGAGCAACTTCATAGTGGGTAAGGTTGGGCCTGTGATTTGATGGCTCATTAGTAATTACTGCGGCGCAACGACCGGGGTGACTCTCCCTTGGAGTTCTGCGGGCATGGCAAGTGGACCAGGATGGTCGACGTCCCACATGTCGGCGAGTGGAAGTATTCTTTTTCGATATCGAGGAGCAAGGAAACCGCGTGGTATAGTATCACTGGTGATTTATATTTATTTTTTGTTTCTAATGAATGCTAGAGTTTCAACTCTTATGATGAAGGAGTGCCAAACACATGGCACGTGCTGGATGTTGCACATGTCAGCGAAAGGAGTGGGACATGAACAACGTGGTAGAACGTCTCCACTTCAGGGTCGGAGACCACACATAGAAGTACTACTGTACTAGTGGTATGAATGATACAAAGTGCGACCCGGAGAGAAAGACACGTCTAGTTGGAAGGTCTCGGGCATACACGTAAACAAATATAAAACCTAATATGTGCCTCCAATTAATATACTAGTAGTAGAGTACTTAGTCACGTACTCCATAACATCACCGGGCATTGCACATACAACATTTAGTGGTAGTAAGAGACAAATTCCTATATGCCACGCATGTTCATACTATTCGTGCCTTTCTACTTCACTTACTGCGGTACATTACACAGGTTCGCACGTCCACTCCTGGGTACATGTCCATCTCGTAGTTCCAGTCCCACGTGTTCTTCATATAGATGGAACGATCCTTGCATGACGTGCACCTTGATGCTAGATGTGTCACGTGTTGGCAACAGGATGAACAAAGGTCATGTAAAAAATAGAGTGGAAGAACATAGATTCCCGACGACCAAGAAGGAGCAAGGAGCCTCAGGGTGGAGCGTCTGCACTCATAATATTTTATATTATTCAGCAATATAAAATCAACCAATCATCTCCACAGTGGACTGGAAGAGTACGAAACATGGCAACCCAGTGTAGTTACATCATACTAGTACATGGCTAACCCACGCTATCACCGTATTTCTTGGCTTCCATGTGACACCTATCTCTAGTAATCCAGTAGCCCGTATCGCTTCTCCCTCCTCGTCTCTCTCAAACTGCGGCGGGCTGGCGTTTTTGCCGTCTATTGAGGTCGGTTAACTCATCACATGTTAGCGTCATGCCAAGAGAATTCTAAAAAAAAATTCCTTTCACATTCCGTTTTCAAAAAGAAAAAATCCTTTCACGTACGAATTTGACTGTATGCTTTGAGCAACGTGCATGTCCTATATTGCTACTGTTTGGATACTCTAACTTAGCTAGAGGTTAGACTAACTCATGACTAACCCTGAACTAACTGTAGCCAAAGAGGTGTTTGGGTGACATGGTTAGATTGACAATAAATGCACTTGATGGAGAGAGAGAAGTGATTTTTCAGTGGTCCCAATGAGAACTATCTCCAGTTAGCACCTCTTGGGTGGGATATATTTTTTGGTGGGTTCAGTGCAACTTGCTGCAATTTAAACCCTCATTCTTGGATACTTTAGGGCTATTTGAGCCCCAACTAGCTCAAACTAACTCTAACCCATGGATCCAAACATGGCCTATGGCCAGCCTCGACGCGGAGCAGTCGGTGCACCGGGAAGTGGCGCTCTCTCGGCCGTCGCGCCACTTCAAAGCCGGCGCCAGTGAGAGGTCGCCTCCGCTCTGGCCGGGCATTAATGCGGCAGTGACGCTCCAGGGCAACGCTGACCATTTCACGCGGGAAGCGCGCGCTAGCAAGGGAGTATAGGTTTTGAACCGTTTCATGTGTAGTACTGGTAGTTTGCAAAACTACTCAATTATTGCACTCAGTTTCCTAAGAAATTGTGGTAAAAAAACGTTACTCCACAGACCTCTTCCCTTCTCCTTCCTCTTCCACCACCCACGCACGTCCGCGGGAAGCAACCGGTCAACCCTTATATAGGAGTGCTAGCACAAAAAGATGCATGCATGACCACTAAAATTTCCAGATTAAAGAGCCGCTCCCGTGGGAGTATGGCGTATGTTGTTACCTTTGGCCGGGCCATTGCTACCGGGCGACGGCGACCAGAGAAGAGGTGGCGGGAGGGGAGTGAATGCAACTTCTGTTTGGGTTTGTCGTCTGGCTTAAATAAATGCGCAGCATCACGTGTACCCGCGGGTGCACAAATTGTAACATACGTGTCTGCTTAAGTGGGCGTCACATAACTGGTGTGTGTGTGTGTGATTCTGAGAGATAGAGTGCGTGTGTGCGACTCTACTCTTCGGACATGTACTCAACCTTTTGCATCGGCATATAAGTATAATGGTATTTACTTTAGCTAGTGATTTACGTGGCCATGTTAACGTGGTTGTGTAAAAAAATGTCACTTCCTACTCATGATTTGCATTATATAATTACAAGCAAGATGCTCGTGCATTGCACGGAACATCAATATGCATTTTTTTACAAAACACATGTTGTGATTTACCCATGCAGGAGTAATCCCATGTGTAAAAACTAATGATATTTCGAGAATTTTATCGGAAAACTGGTATCTCGAGAATGTCATCAAAAAAATGAAAGATGAGAGATAAGGTGAGGAGAAGTGGAGCGTGGTGGTGACTGGTGGTCGGAATGGGCGGAGGTATGCGGATGGACGACGCTGGCAGGCGGCAGCGGCCACCATGCTAGATTGTTCCAGAGACTTTCTTTTTTAATTGCTCAGCAATGATGTGTGGGAGATAAGGATGTGGAGAAAGGTGCGGACATCTTTTGTAAAATTATCATAGTTTTCTTTCTATCTATCAGATATAGATCATACGGTCTATATTACAAGATGGCAGGCACACCATCATCGCCAACTCGGTTTTTTATAAGGGTACATATGATAAGTTTGCTAACGACTAAAGTAAAGTGGAATTTGTCCATGTTATACAAGTAAATTAAGGTGATTGTTTATCATATGGGTAAGGGTGGATGAAGGGTGGTAGGAACAAATGCTCCGCCTAGAGCATGTGTGTGTGAGATGGAGTCTATGTGTGTGTGTGTGTGTGTGAGAGAGAGAGAGATGGAGTCTTAGTGAACGTGTTTGTTCGAGAGATACCGAGGAAGACTACTATACATCGATGGTGCATGTAGGCGGGAATTAAACGAAGGGATAGTCTCATTGTTTCGGGGATATAGGGGAAGAGTGAGAGGGGGGTAGCTACAAGGAGATTGTTAAGTGTGAGTGTGTGTTTTACCCATCCAGGCAGAAGTTATGTGCACACAAGAAGAGAACGATTCGATGTGGCGTTAGGGTTGAGGGTAATTAACTACGTATGGAGACATAGAGACCTTCAACGTGCATGTGTGAGAGGTATACATGTATACGTGGGATGTGTGTGTGTGCGCGCATGATCGAGATAAAAGAAAGAAGACATAAGTCATAAGCTAAGATCAACGACATGGGAGAGACAGATCGGTATGACAATATGCATACATGCTAGAATGCAGGGTAGAAGGCCTGACAATTGAGCATGTGTTTTTGTCTTTAAGAGATAGTGGCGTGGGCTGGAGCATGCATCTATGGCGAGCAGAGGGAGTGAGGCACAATGATTGTGCAAAAGACATCAACCTATAAATGAAAGAAGGTTGATGGAGAAACAGATAAATATAAAGATAAAGATGCTAGCTAGTGTGCGTTAGAGATATGAGTCGAGTTGATCAGAAGGCTGAGTTATGGGTGTGGGTGTGATAGAGATGAAGAAAGGGTGCATGTGACTCACATACAAACAAATATAGGAGAGAAATGAGATCCAGAGAGACGGAGTTTTGTGTCTGTGAGAGAGTAAGATATTTCAAAACGAGAGTGATAGCTAGAGAAACATATGAGGGAACGCAAGATATCTCTAGGGAGAGAGAGTGTGTGTGAGCGACATACAAGAGAACAGTGGAGAAATATGAGACCCTGGGAGACAGAGTTTGTGTTTGTGTGTGAGAAAGAGATATTTAAGAGGAAGAGTCATAGGTTCTCATACCTAAGGACCGAAAGACATCTCTGTATGAGGGGTGTGCGAGTAGCACACAAGGGAATAGTAGAGAGAAATGAGATCCGGGAAGACAAAGTTTTGTGTTTGTGTGAGAGAAAGAGATTTCACATGGAGAATCATAGTTAGAGACACATAGCAGGGAGCGAGATATACTTAGAGAGAGATAGAGTGATGAAGGTCGAGGGAGGGAGTACCATCAGTGTGTTACAAAGATAAAAGATCACTGTCGACATACCCGAGAGACGATGAACGCGTATAGGTCTAGAGAGATAGTCCTATATAAGCATGAGTGATAGTTATATGAGACGACAGACGAATATCTGGATTAAATGGGATTCAAATATTAAAACTGGACATCACGACATCGATAATATCATAACGCAAATTGGTGTATCAAACATGGATATTCATGTGAATTTGGGGACACATGTAATGTTATATAGTTTATCAATATTGGTGATCCATAGATTCTTTAATTAGAAACAATGCATGGTTTATATGCAATTAATGTCTAAACGGGATTACACTATATGTTGTGTGTGTGAAACACATTATACATGTTTGAGAAGTAAAAAAACCCCGCATGAAACATACATTAATTGGAGACAATTAGCGAGGAATGCATACATTGGATTTCAACATAAAGTGGTTTCAAATATTTGAAAATCCAAATTGATGGATACAACCTTAAGAATCTGAGATAATGTCATTTGTAAACCATATTTATGTATAAAGGGTGTTGTGCTTTTGAAAGTATATATAAAAAATGATGTATACAGAATTTTATTCCAATCAAAAATGGATCCCGCCCGAAAAAAGAGAATACAAACGGGATTCGAATTGAGTTGGCACGGTAAACATGCACTCTGCAAAATTTGAATGAAGCGGGGAAAGTCGCAGTAACCGCCCGAAACCAAAATCTGCGAGATGGAAATTACTACTGCCTATCCCTGCCACGCAAAGCCTATCTGCTCGATTTCTATAGGTTTTGATAGGGGTAGGTTTGTAATTTCACTCAAACATGACATAACTGCCTCTCACCCCGATTCATACACGGTGGGCGCCAAAACACAGTGCGTCCTCGGCCTAAATCGACTCCCTCCCCGATTCATACACGGTGGGTGCCAAAAATAAACTCTCTTCGGCAAATATTCGGTGTATGCGAGATTACCGTCCTATCCCCAACCGATTAATATTGCTGTGATGTAGGAAATTTGAAACAGGGGCTAAGTTTGTAAATTTCCTCGCATTTGAGACAAGCGCTCCCTGAAGACATGGTTCTCCCCTTCCTCTCCACCTCCATTTCCCCATTCATACTCCGTGGGCGCCAAAACACCCTCTCCACCCCAGCCTCCTCCGTCCGCCACCCCATCCAACGCCGTCCTCCTCCACCATGCCGGAGCTGATACCCCGACGCCGCCGTCCATTACAAGATATCGACCTCTCTCATCCACGGCTTCGGACCAGGATCCTTGCATCCTGTCCTCTCGCTTCATCCCCGCCGTCGTCCACCTTGCCGGTGCCGCTCCTATAACCGTCTCATCCACCGCGCCCCACCGCCACCGTCTACCCTCCTAGACCTGCTTCCACGCTGCCGACAGCCATCGCTACCGCAGCACCATCAAATTCTCAGCAGATGCATACACGGCGCCGCACCAGAGGCGGTACTCTTTCGTATCCGCTCAACTTATTTATTGCATCAAGAAAATAGATCGCCACTACTTTACTCTGATTTCTTGTCCATCACTTACTTGCTAGTTGAAAGCCAACATTGGTTGCGAAGTTGCCTTTGTCCGGTTTGCACCTTCAGATCTGCCATGGCATGCTCAACACTATACTCCCAATGCTTATGGTTTTCCCCTTTTATATTCCACGCTAGTTAAATCACAGTACACTACTAGGGAAAAGGCTAGCAGCAGCGCGGGTTTTAGGCCTATCAACAGCGCGGGTACCCGCGCTACCAATAAGGCGCTACAACTAACGTATAGCAGTAGCGCTGGTCCACCCGCGCTACTGCTAGACCAGTGTTGCAGCAGCGCGCTTAAAGGAACCTCGCTACTGCTAATAGCTATAGCGCGCTTCTCCTGTGCGCGCTACTGCTACAACCGCGCTGCTGCTAACTTTGCTCCACTCGCTATTGCTAATTTTAGTAGTTTTTTGTTTTTTTCGGCATATTTGTTTTGTATTTGAACAGGCTTTATCGAAGAATCTTTAGCACATACAAATGTCATCATGATACACATACAAATGCCTGTGAGACCACAAATGTAATCATAGCATATACATACAAATAGTCTCGTCATAATCATCATCCAACACAAAGTGGTATCTTGTCATCATCTCGAAAATAGTGATACATGCAAGTCTCGAATACTTGCAACTACAACGTCATCCATCTAAACAAAGGTATACGCGAGAAGAGCTATCACTATGAGTGAGAGCAGAACTATGCCGTAGATGAGATGGCGGTTACGAGTCCTCTCTCGCGCTAGCGTGAACCTCAAAACTAGCTTCTCCTTCTTGTCTACTTTTGAAGCCTTTATGGCTGGCGTCCGAGAACCCATTCACTTGCGCCTGACACTCATGCCACTCGTTGTACACCCCCGGAACCTTCCCTTTGTACACGACATAGCAGTTCCATCTCGCCATCAAGAAACTTGGTACCTGTTTGAGTTGCATGTTCATGAAGAGGATGTACAATCATATATATGCAACAAAATATACTAGAGAACACCGAAAAAGAAAGGGTTAGCAACTAGATGCAACATACAATACGCAAATTAAGTAACTAGAGGTACGCAGGTCATCGTACGCAAACTAACATAGTAGCGTTACGCAAGTTCGGCAGGGATCGTGGACATCACAAAGTTGCATCGCTACAAATAGTATACAAGTTCAACCAACACATATCATCATCATCGACATCATAAATCACTAGAAGTTCCATCCTTCCATATCATCGAGGATGGACCCTAGCTTCTTGAACGGCGTGAGGTCTAGGCGTTGCATGCCTATGCAAGTTGGGACGTTAGCTCGCGATATAGGGCCGTGGTGGAACATCCCCTTCTCATCGACGACTTCTTTCATGATGATCATCGCAATGTCACTTTGGATGCGAAAGAAGTCATCTCTAAGTTTATAATCCGCTTCTCCATGAGATTCTAGCCACTTGTGGATATGATCATCATTTCTGCTTCTCATGCGAAGCTTTTGGTGATCCGTGTTGAACTGAATCATGAGATGGAGGATGTACAATCCATCCTTCTTGCTTGGTTTTGGGACTTGGATGCAGGAGAAGTTAGTTTTATGCGCGAAACCCATCTTCTTGTTCCTTTGTTTCCTGATCTGCATGTGGCCACCTCTAAAGCTGAAGCCTTGGAGAGCATCATCTAGAATATTCATTATGTGGGTGTAGTCTTTTTTCTCGTAGTCTCTGGAAGGGTCAAAATACACAGCATGGGAGACTTGCGGATAAAGAACGATAAGGACGGCGTGCCCGTTGCTGCGAGGAAAAGATACCTCAAATTATTCCCCATAGAGAGAGAAGGAATGATTGAAATGTATGAAAGGGTTGTTCGAAACTAACTTACATTGGATGATATGGCACGAGGACAATTTCCCGGTCCTTATTCTATACCATGAAGTTTTGGAGGTAGTCCCTAGCAGTTTCACGCTCAAAGTCGCCGAGACTCAAGAAAGACTCGTGCATGTAGTACGGATCCGCCACACAGATTTGCGAGACTTCTTCACTGTTCATGACAGAGCTCATATGTAGCGCAAAAAGGCGGACGATTGTAAAATCAAGCCGCCTTGTCAGAAACATCTCATAGATATGGTCAAACCGCAGGAAGAATACCTCCGCGGGCCGTGTCTCGACGTAGCACTTCCCCTCAGTCACACGAGCCGCGTATGTCAGATATCCTAGATCCTTTGAGGCTAGTAGGCTTTTCTCAGTCGATAGCACATGGTTGTGCAGTCTCCTGAGATCCCCTGATAGTGCCTCCAGCGGTTTCGGCGGTAGCATTGGCTCGCCCGTGAGATGGAACATGGTCGCACCTTTCACGGGTACACGCTCGTCAGAATGCATCGTTTGGCTGCTATCTGCTCTGGCTTGTTTGGAGGCAGCTATCTTCCCCGATCTCTTTCTCTCCTTTTTCTTGGGCACACCTTCTAGACCCTTCCTTAACCCCTGCCCCAGTGTTCCCGGGATAAGTACTGTACGACCCTCGCGCTGGGATAGTTGAGCCTGTGTTGAGGCGGCATCTTCAGGCGTGTCCTGTGAGGATTTCATGAAGAGAGACTTTTTGCAATCCCTGCTACGACCTTCTTGCCCGGGCATATCATCCATCTCCTCATTAGAAAGCTGATAGCCCGATTCGTCATATGGTTGACTCATCAATTCTATGTCATAGTCATACGCGTTTGTATTGAGGAAATCCATAGGGTCGACCTCCGTCTCATCATCCATTCTCTGTTCTACAGGACAAATTACATCAGCCAGTTGTATTGCACCCCTTCATCATGTCGTCTGCCGCTCTCACCCGGCACTACAGGAGCTGGTAATTGCGTAGGCGGGGTGGTGGTCTCCGCACATGCTTGTTGATGTATGGTTATTGGTGTGCTCTCGACCGGCTCCAGACGAATAAGATTCTTCGGCCATAGCAGCACCCAACCCTTGCACCTTCCAATCCGCGGCGGGGTCTCGTCGTCCACTCCCACATGCTGTACTGGAGGAGGCAAATCCTCATGCCCTGATTTCACACTGGACAAGCTAACCCTGAAGTGCCCAGCAGGGATCGGCTGGTTGTGGAACGTGGGTTGCAAGGGGTCCATTATCATCCCCTTTCCCATGTCCACCTTCTGGCCTTTGATCAAGTAGAGTATGGTGCACGGGGTTTCTTTCGCCTGCAAACACATATGTCTGTGGCATAAAACATCCAAAAGGAAACACAAATGGAATATTATATATATATATATGTTGGTGCGACATGTAATTATCGTGACGGCGTCGAGATCAACCAAAGACGAAGGCCCACCAAGCGCGCCAGAGACTAAGGACGGGCTGCGATGAGCGGGAGTGGCTGCGAGAGGAGGCCCAGTTGCATGAGCAAGTGATGGTGCAATGGTGTTGTTGTTCATGGAGTTGCTCCCGACGAAACTAGGCAACGGGAAATCATGTACCGTCTTGTCTGGATTTTCCTTCGTCTAGTTGATGATAACTGGAACCAAGTTAGTAGCAAAATCATTTCTGCAGGCAGTTACAGCTGCATTGACTGCCTGCTGTAGCAACTCATATTTGTCCTCGGCTGCTTTTTTCGCGTCCTCAGCTGCTTTTTTCTCGACCGCAAGCTTCACCTTCGCGTCGATGTCTGCCTGACTAAACTTCTTTTTCTGCTTCTTGGCCTCCGGCCCCTCGTTGTAAAACACCTTCCACGTGGCGCCATCTCCAGCGCCGTGCACACGGCCATAAAGTCGAGGTAGTCTTGTTCACCCTCATAATCCATCTCGTCTGCATCTTGGTCAGAAGGCCCAGTTTCTTCGTTGTTCGACATGTTTCCTATGATTAAGTGTCCTCATTTATTTCAAAAAGTATGAATAAATGAGAAATGAGATAAAAAGAAATCTATGTGCCAGCACTCGATATGCCAACTATGTAGCACAAATCATGCCTTTATTTACGGGAAATTTCGGCCTGACCTTTGCTAGAAAATGGACATATCGAGCGCCTGAAATTCACTGGAACGGAAATGAATCAACATTCCGGCGTAACATAGGCAACTCGGATCATTTACCAAAACATGACATGTCCAAAACATGACATATCCACATATCACATGTCCAGTTCAAATTTGCATATAAATTCAGCAAATTTTGAAACCTATCTAAATTCATAACTAAATAGATAACCTAATTAACATAACTAAAACCTAAGTAAATTAATCCTAGCTAGCAGAGAGAGAGGGGGGGTGGTTTACAGAGGGTGCAGGGCGAGGAGGCAGGCCCGACGACAGCCGAGGTTGGGAGGGGTGGAAGCAGAGGAGGGAGGCGAGGGCCGACGGGTCGGGGCGAGCGCCGGCGCCGGGGGCTAGCGCGCCTGGATCGGGGGCGGCGGGGTCGGGGGCGAGTGCGCCGGGGTCGGGCGCGGCGGGGTCGGGGCCGGCGGGGTCGGGGGCGAGCGCGCCGAGGTCGGGGGCGGGCGCGGCGGTGCGACGTGGCCGGGGAAGAGAGAGTGGGGATTTGGGGGAAAAGAGGCGGGATGAAGCAGGGAGAGGGAGAATTTTGGGTTAAATGGACATAGCAGTAGCGCGTTTACAGGAAACGCGCTACTACTATTACGAGCAGCTATAGCGATTTTCAACAGAAACCGCTACTGCTACCTTGACTAGCTGTAGCTCTTTTTCACTAAAGCACTACTGCTATAACCAGTTTCCCTTTTTTCTTTTCCTCAGCATAATAGGAACATATATATTACATCATTGGACCCTTGCATAATAATGGCTAAGTGTGTATACAAAATAGGAACATATATATATATATTACATCATTGGACCCATGCATAATAATGGCTAATTAAGTGTGTATACAATATAGGAACATATATATATATATATTACATCATTTGACCGATTCCTCAGCGCTGACGTTTTCGTTTTTGAGTCAGCTTCTTTCCCTTCTTGTTCGTCGAAGAATAATTGAACCCCTCATTGTGACTTTGCCTTTTCCATGGAGTACGATTTTTCTTTGGTAATGTAGTATTGATTCTTCTTTTGACGTATACTTCATCATCATCGTCATCTTCCCTCATTGGGTTACTGTACTGGTCATAGTCTTCCTCGTTGGCGACTCCATCCATTCCAATGATGTTTCTTTTGCCTTTCCACACGACAACACGACTGGGATTGCATGGGTCGGTTATGAAGAAGCATTGTGTCACGTGCTTAGCGTGTACCCATGGCTCGTTTTTTAAGATAGCGTTCACGGTAGCGCTCTTGGCATCGGGTATAGTCATGTTAGTGAAAATCCGGCTTTCTCTTTCGACATTCTTAGCCCATCTGACATGGAACATCGTCGTGTTGTGCAGTCCAGAGTAGTCAAGCTCCCAGATCTCCTCGACCCTTCCATAAAATTGTTCATTTGCGCCATTGTCGCTGCCGGTCATGCATTCCATCGTCACCCCTGAGTTCTGATATTCATCACTATCCATATCTTTGGCCTCCGTGTAGAAAGTGTATCCGTTGATATCATATGTCTGATAGGTTACGAGGTTGGACGAGGGGCCATGTGCTAAGGCGTATATGAGCAATCCGTCCTTAGAGCTCTCCTCCGGGGGATTAGCAATAATATGCTCTTTGAACCAATGCAGGAAAGTGGAGTTGTGCTCTCTAGTAACTTCGACGTCTGTCCTGCATACCCCCCGGTCACGATACTTCTTTGCGATAATTTCTTTGTGCAGTGCCACGAAAGGATCTACCTCGTCTAGGTGTTGTAGCACTACCAAGTTTGCTCTGTCAAAGTCGCTGCGTCGATCTGAGTATGCCACGTGCAGTTCCCTGCGACCATTGTAGTGACCTTCTCCTTTGAGCCTCCCATCGTGCTTGTTAACGGGCAAACCAACACTAACACCAGGCGGCTGGTCTGCGCCATATAGAAAATTCTCACAGAAAGAGATGCACTCTTGTGTCAAATAACCCTGGACGATGCTTCCATCCGGACGGGACATGTTACGAATGAATCCTTTGATGATCGCATTCATCCTCTCAAACGGCATCATGTTGTGTAGGAATGACGGCCCCAGGTCTATTATGTCATCCACAATATGGACACATAGATGCACCATCACGTCAAAGAACGCGGGCGGGAAGTACATCTCAAGCTCATTCAATATCACAATGATCTCTTCCTATAGCCTTCGGAGCTACTTAACACTGATCGACTTTTGAGAGATGATGTCGAAAAAGTTGCAGAGACCAATAAGCGTGTCACGGACGTGCTTGTCCATTATCCCTTTAAGGGCAATAGGTAATATCTGCGTTATCATCACATGACAGTCATGAGACTTCATCCCGCTGAACCTTTTCTTGTCCGTGTCTAGATATCTACTTATCTTGCCACAGTAACTGAAACTAACTTTGACTCCGGTAAGGCACTTAAAGAATTGATTGATCTCAGCCTGACTTAAGGTGAAGCAAGAAGGGGGGCAATAATCCTCATTCACAACCATGGGGGAGGTTGTACATCCATACAAACACGGGCCATCTGCTATGGTTGGTGCTCTGGTTGCCAAACGGATTCATGCCATCGGTACACGCGCCAAGCATGATGTTCCTTGCATCACATTCAAAATACCGATAGAAGCTGTTCAACGCTCTCCACTGGCTTCCATCCTTGACGTGTCTCAGCTTCGGATCATCTCCATCGTCGGGCTTCTTCCTCTCCGCGTGCCAGAGCATTACCTTTGGTTCCTTGGGATCTACAAAATACCTCTGGAGACGGGGAGTGATCGGCAAGTACCATACCACTTTCTGGGGACATTTCTTCCCGGCCTTCTTGTATCGAGAAGCATTGCACACCGGACAACTTGTTTTTTCCGCGTGCTCCTTCCGATAAATTATGAAATCGTTGATGCATGCATGGGGTCTAACATGTGGCAGATCAAGAGGGCACACGATCTTCTTGGCCTCATCAACACTACTAGGACATAGATTACCCTCGGGAAGAACATCCTTTAGGTACTTGAGATGCTCATCGAGGCTAGTGTCGGTCCATTTGTTTTTAGCCTTCGTCTTCAGCACTTGGAGCATGAAACTCAAGTGGGTCACCTCAGGATTGCAACCATCATACAATGGAGTGTTCAAGTCTACCAACAGTTGCTCCAGCTTAGCCTCCTCTCTAGAAGCAGCTCTCTTAGTACTCGTCTTCTTGCGAAGCAATGCTTGAACATGAGGGTCCCGCACGATTGAACTTAGTACCGACGAACTCTGCTGCGTGGAGTCCATGTCGTTCTCTCCGCCGCCATGTCCGGCCCCTTCTCCGCCGCCATGTCCGGCCTCTTCCCCGCCGCCATTATCGATCATCTCTTCGTCTTGCCCCGTGTCATCATTGCCTGCCCCGTCGGCATCCTCAACATCGTCATCCTCATCTTCAGTTATCCACCGAGTATAGCCATCCATGAAACCAGTCATGAGCAGGTGCGCTTCGACACGACCATCGACATGGGGGTCAAGCCAAACTATTCCTTTGCATTTTCGACACGGACATAAAACCTTTGTCAGGTTATTTTCCTTCATGTCCTGCACCACCGATCGCAACCACCTGTCCACCATCATTCCACTAACCATCGTGAACTCTGCACGGTAATAATAAACAAATTGATTATAAAAATGCATGCATTCATCAAAGTCATACAAAAATTCGGCACGACCTTCCTTAAAAGTAGGACATATATAGATCTAGAGTTTTCCCGGAATTCGCTGAAACGGAAATAAATCGACATTTCGGCAAAACATAGGCAACTCAAATGCACAATTTGGCGTCAACTCATGCCACACACACAATTTCCATAAAAATATCACACGCACATGCATAAACATATTTCCATTTTGCAAAAGCATGAAATATTAATCACACCTCTATCTCGAGATCGAGCACACGGTGGAGATGATGATGTAGGGAGGTCAAAAGTGCACAAAGCTCTTCTTGACAAAGAAAGATCTAGTTAGGGGGTAAATATGTCACTTAACTAAATGCTACATCTACCTAGCTAGCTAATTTGGGAGGAGACAACTTCAACTAGTGGAGGGGGAGGAAAACGAGAAAGGAGATGAATTAATGGAGGTGGTGTAGTTATAGCTAGGAGTAATGAAGAGAGAGAAAGGTATGTAGAAGAGGGAGAGTAATGGGGGAGAAGTATTGAGGAAGAAGAAGAGTGAGAGAGGGAGGATGTGGGAGGTAGGGGAAAGGGAGGATAGGAGATGGGGAGGGGGAGGTGGAAAAGGTGGTGGGTGCTGCGTCTTAGCAGTAGCGCGGGAGAGAAAGCGCGCTGCTGCTAAGAGCGTAGCAACAGCGCGCTTTCTTGTCACGCGCTACCGCTAAACGGGCCAACCCTGTGCACAATTTCAAAATTAGCAGCAGCGAGGTGACAAAAAGGCGCGCTGCTACTATGGTATTAGCAGCAGCGCGCTCCCTGGCGCCGCGCTACTGGTAAACTTATGTCGTTGTGTACTGTCGGTGGATTTTTGTAGCAGCGCGGTTTAAGTGTCACGCGCTACTGCTAAGTTTGCACCAGTAGCGAGCTTTCCGTAGCCACGCTGCTACTACTTAGCAGCAGCGCCTGTTTTTATGCCGCACTGCTGCTAAGATTTTGTGTATAAGGTTTTCCCTAGTAGTGGTAGACTGAATTTCAAAATTGGGCCAGTCAATTTTTCAGAGCTCGCCGTAGTTCGCCGGTGCGAACGAAGGGGCTCGGGTGGGGACTTTGGTTGTGTGTGTGGGGGGGCGGTGGTGGGGTCTCGCCGAACGAAGAAAACTTGACATGGGTGGGGGTGGGGTGGGGGTGGGGGTGGGGGTGGCGGAGGAACACAGGCGGTGGGGGCCGGTGTTCCTGCCGACGGCCCTTGCGATGTTCTGTATGGGAAGAATCCGAGACAAGGAAGAAGAAGGGTTAGGAGACGTAGGATCTTCATCCAACCGCCTGAAATGGTCGACTGACCCAAATTACAAAAGTCGCGCGACTTGCATGCAGACATGCCTTTATATTCAGTACCATCATCGTACCTACTTAGCACTGCTCGTGAATCCATCAAGCTAAACAACGTGCCACTCATAATTCCAAACTTGTTGCTCAAGTACGAATCTAATATGATGCAGATATTACTAAAACAGATAACATTTAATTGGTCAGCTAATGTTCCTACTTTTACTTTTGAAAAAGCACATGCACCACATATAGAGAGATAGCAGGGACTTGCTTTCTTAATGCGCTCTGGTTCATCTTGTGTGGGCACTACGCCACGAACATTTTATTATCCAAAATCTGCTTGCTCTTCTTTAGCATGTTCCTCTTCCGTTCTTCTTTAATAAGTACTCTCTCCATTCCTAAATACAAGTCTTTGTATAGATTCCACCATGGACTATATATGGAGCAAAATGAGTGAATCTACACTCTAAAATGTATCTGGATACATCTGTATGTGATCCATAGTGGAAATCTCTACCAAGACTTATATTTTGGAACGGAGGGAGTATGATAGTAGTACAGTATGTTCCTTGTAGTGAAGATGAGCAGGGACATTTGCTGTGTAGAGGTCTATACTGTCGGTTGGTATGGACACTTTGAACTCTTCGGGCCTCTTTGATTCGTAGGATTTTGTAAACATGGGAATATGATTTGTAGTGTCCTGCCCACTTGAATCCTATAAGAATAGCAAGGAAATGCGGGGAGATGTGTCGCCTTTGAGAGTTACACTGATATTAACAGTACCGCTCCTTCAGTTGAAGAGAGCTGGTATCCGAAGCCTTTCTAGCTGTACCGGCAATACTAGCACATATATTCCAGCAAGTTCCACTTTGCTGATTTTACTCTGATGCTTACGGTTTTTCCCGTTATATCTACACTATGATCTGTGTAGCTACTTTGTGTCGCACTAGCAACAGTCCACTCTTGAAGCTAAACACTTCAATGACTTACAAAATTGGCACCAAGGCATTGAGTGCCATTCTGGATGCAATGAAACTCATACGCTCCCCACAAGTTGACTCTTGTTCAGAATATGATCCTAATGACTCTTGTTCAAAATTGCCACATATAGAGAGAAAACATGGAATTGCATTTCTTTGGGCGATGTGATTCATCATGAGTGGGCAACCAACATTGTGTGCAATTAAGCGGAACCTCAAGAATATGCTTCCTCTTCTGTTCTTTAACATGTTCCTCTTTTGTTATTCTGTATTTAGTACGTACAGTATGTTACTTGTCAGGAAGGTGAGCAGGGACATCTGCAGTCAACAATTGATAGAGCTGGCATGTACCTGATCGATAGGCTTTCAATTACTAGCGGCAATACAACACCATACTTTCAAGCCAGTTCCACTTCCCGATTTATATATTGTGGTTATGGTGTACCCCTTTTATGTACACTATGATCTGCCTAGTTGCTGTGTGCTCTTGATATCATGGTTTGGCAATAAACTCTCTATACTTCTGGAGCCTATTTTTGGTGTACTTGTGCCAGATTACATAAATGCACGCACCATATTACAGCACACATGGGCTCTCTCATCAGAATCCAGTGATAGCACACAAGTGTTTACAGGGGTGCCCCTATATTAGAATATCCTCTGCATTACAAAGATAATCTCACAACTATTTATGTTTTCATGGTTCTCAGATATTATACGTAATTACAGTGAATATTAGAATACGCGCATCAGAAGAATATTGTGGAACACTGCAATGACTTACAAAATTGGCACCAAGGCATTGAGTGACATTCTGGATGCAATGAAACTCATACGCTCCCCCTCTGTAGATTCTTGTTCAGAATATGATCCTAATGACTATTCTAACCTCGAGGAGTCAAAGGCAGATGGCCTGTCATGTTCACCCATCAAGGTGTCTGCTCTAATTTGGCAAGGTTTTATTGATTGTGCGTATCTTGAATATGTTGTCTTTCATTTCTTCTACTTTGTTGCACCTCCATCTGCTTAGTTTACTCATCATATATGTCAAGATGCCATGCCCATCCATTATCAATACATATTCCATCTGTCATCATAGCATATTTTTCCACTCAAATGTTGTTCTTGTGCATCAGACATCAAAAAGGAAGAGGGTGATTGCCGAACCTGAAGGAGCACCAGCAAAGTCCTTGAAAAATGTGGTTGTGCCGGAGAAAACAAACAGCACCCCACTTATATTGGCAGCACAACTAGTTACACAAAACGTAGGACCGACTCCAGCAGACTGTACCCATACTTCACTGGCCACACCACTAGCCCCACCACACATGACTTGCACTCCAGCAAAACGTATGCCGATTTCAGTTGCCATAGCACTAGCCGTACCACAGAAAAATCCCACTCCAGCATGTCCACCAGCCGAAGACCTATCCCAACTGCAGAGACGACCAATTCCTGCAGATTGGAACCCATTCCAGTTATTTCCAGTTTAAAAGACAATGCTTTCAATGTTGTTAGGGACTACGTGCATATATTTCCAACATTGGAAGATTATAGTGAAGAAAAACACCATTTTCACATCTTCCTGTCCCACTTACGTGTAAGTGCTATTATTCATGGTATTATTTTCCTGTTTTCTGCTGATTGAACACATCAATGATTTAGATTACATTGTCATCTGTAGGCGAGGGTCAATCTGGATAGTCATGACGAGCAAAGCTTGCTTGCGCTTTTCAAGGAAGCATTGCATCAGTATTGGTGTTACCTGAGGAAATCACACTTTGATGGCAAGTCTATAAATGACTTTCTGGTGAAGTCTCCTATGCTAAATTTAGAAGGCATTGAATGGAAAAACCTTGTTATGCACTGGTCTCGTTTCGAGGATGAGGTACTGTCTATGGTATCGCATGACAATTTGAACTTCTACTTTTCTGCATGTGCCTTACGGATCTTTTTTGCAGGAAATCTGCTCGAAAAAGAATTCCGGTTTGAAAAGAACGACATCATATCACAAATATGCTGCCCGTTGCTTTGCTCTTGTTAGTACCTGTTGTCCTGTATCACTGTACTTTCATACATACCTGGTTCATTATGTGACAGCATGTAACGCCCTCGACACGACTATATCTCCCACGTGTCGAAGCACGACTTAGAGGCATAACCGCATTGAAAACAATGTCGCAAGTGAGGTAATCTTCACACAACCCATGTAATACATACGGGAAAGAGATACATAGCTGGCTTACACTCGCCACTTCACACAATACATGAATAAAACATTACATCATCCAGATACAATCAAGGCCCGACTATGGAACCAAAATAAAAGAAGACTGCCCCAAATGCTACACAGATCCCCGATCGTCCCAACTGGGCTCCACTACTGATCGACTGAAACGAAACAACACAAAGGACAAGATCTTCATCGAGCTCCTCCTTGAGATTGGTTGCGTCATCTGCACGGTTCAACAGCACCTGCAAGCTGGTTTTGGAAGTATCTGTGTGTCATGGGGAATCAGCAATCTCACACCCTCGCGACCAAGACTATTTAAGCTTATAGGAAGGGTAAAAGGTATGAGGTGGAGCTGCGGCAAGCGACTAGCATATATGGTGGCTAACATCTGCAAATGAGAGCGAGAAGAGAAGGCAAAGCACGTTCGAGAATCTACGATCAAGAAGTGATCCGAAAACAACCTACGTCAAAGATAACTCCAACGCCGTGTTCACTTCCCGGACTCCGCCGAGAAGAGACCATCACGGCTACACACGCAGTTGATGTATTTTAATTAAGGTCAACTTCAGGTTTTCTACAACCGGCCATTAACAAATTCCCATCTGCCCATAACCGCGGGGACGGCTTTCAAAAGTTCAAATCCCTGCAGGGGTGTCCCAACTTAGCCCATCACAAGCTCTCACGGTCAACGAAGGATATTCCTTCTACGAGGAAGACCCGATCAGGCTTGGAATCCCGGTTACAAGACATTTCGACAATGGTAAAATAAGACCAGCAAAGCCGCCCGATGCGCCGACAAATCCCGATAGGAGCTGCACATATCTTGTTCTCAGGGCACACCGGATAGCTCAAGCTACGAGTAAAACCAACCCTCGAGTTGCCCCGAGGTGGCCCTGCAGGCTGCCCGTTTCAGACCAACACTCAAAGGAGCACTGGCTGGGGGGGGGGTTTAAAATAAAGATGACCCTCGGGCTTGCGAAAACCCAAGGGAAGGTTATAGGTTGTTAGTGCGAATGGTAAAACCAAGGTTGGGCCTTGCTGGAGGAGTTTTATTCAAGGCGAACTATCAAGGGGTTCCCATTATAACCCAACCGCGTAAGGAACGCAAAATCCGGGAACATAACACCGATATGACGAAAACTAGGGCGGCAAGAGTGGAACAAAACACCAGGCATAATGCCGAGCCTTCCAAGTATATATGTGCATTAATTAAATAAGAGATATTGTGATATCCCAACAAAATATCCATGTTCCAACACGGAACAAACTCCAATCTTCACCTGCAACTAACAACGATATAAGAGGGGCTGAGCAAAGCGGTAACATAGCCAAACAACGGTTTGCTAGGACAAGGTGGGTTAGAGGCTTGGCTTAACAATGTGGGAGGCATGATATAGCAAGTGGTAGGTATCGCATCATAGGCATAGCAAAAGAGCGAGCAACTAGAAAGCAAAGGTAGAAGTGATTTCGAGGGTATGGTCATCTTGCCTGAGATCCCGCAAGGAAGAGAACGAGTCCATGAACAAGACAAACGGACGAAGATGAACGGATCCTCACAAACGCAACATTATCGGAACCAGCCCGAAGAAGCAACACCGGAAAGAAGCAAACAACATAGTAAACAACCAACACATGAACATGTCATGATGCACAATCAAGTATGATGCATGTCCGGTTTAATGAGGCATGCCATGGCAATATGCACAAGCAATCCTACAAATTAAGTGGAGCTCAATATGCAACTCCGTTGCATATTGACGAAGCACCACGTGACTTATTTAGTTCGATCTTGTTTATGTACTCAACAATATTAAATGTTGTTATCATGGCAAGAGGTGAAGCATAATGAAATTATCTATCTAGGCAAGTTTAAATGAGGCTGGAAGCAACGAACAACAATTCTGGTAAATCCCCATATGCATATATTAGGTTTGGTACTGTTCTGCCCTAAACACAATTTTAGAGTAATTAAATGTGCAAAGCAAGGTCACCATGTTAAACTAGGCATTTTTCTACCCCATTTACATATAAAGTTTATTAAATTCCGAGTTACAATTATTTAGTTATGAAATAAAGCATTTTAACATGACATAGGAACAAATTTCTTCAAACAGCAGTTTTAAACATTTTAACCATGGATGAAAATGACATATTATGAAACTAGATGCAATTCTAAGCATTTTTCATATATAAGTTATTTGCAAATGATGCAGGGTTGAGAAGTTATTAAATGCATGAAGTTAAGGGACTTTTCTGTAAAACTGCAAAACCTGGGATAATAGCTAAATTCATAGAGCCTAAAAAATAGATACTGGGCCGGATCTGCTACCCCAACAACAAGAAAAAAAAGTGGGGCGCCAGGGGTGTTCTCACCATGGGCCAAGCCCAGTCGGTGAGGAGAGGGGCTGGCAAGGGAGGCACTGGGCCGGCTGGATCTGGGAAGCCCACTTGCGGTCGCTCGCAGCCGCAGCGCGGTCAACGGGTATGAGCAGGCGAGCTGCTGCTCGTTTCTGAAGAATAGAAACAGCATCACGCCCCTCGCGATGCAGGAGATGACGGCAGGGGGAAACCATGTGACGGGGTCGGTGGGAATCGGCGGAAACAGGTAGATCCAGGCGCGGATCTGATCTGCGGGACCCCATCTCCGGTGATGGTGGCGCCAGCTGGTGGTGATGGCTCGTCGACGTCATGGACTCGAGGCGGCCGGGTGTTGGTGGTCCTGGTTCCCTGCTGGAAGGAAGAGAAGGAGAGAGAGAGGGATTAGAGCAGAGGAGGGAGTAGAAGGCAGAAGAGGAGAAGAAGGGCGCAGGTGAGGGCGATTGCTTGGTCGTCAGCGTTAGCACCGGCAATGGCGAGCAGGGGAAAACATGGCATTGGAATTTGGCGGGGCGACGAAGAGGAGCAGCAGCGGACAGGCGCGGCTCTGCAGAGGGACTTGGCGCAACAGGAACCCATCTCCGGCGGGGTTTGCTGGAGTCGAGGAGGAAGGGAACGCGCGACTGCTCCAACAAACCATGGTTGCTGGCGACGACAGGGTTGGACGGAGGCGAGGGCACAGAGGAGCTCCACTCCTCTAGATCGAAGAGGGAGGAGGAGGCTCCCTCTCGATCCCAGATCGAGTGAGCGAGGAGGCTCTCGATCGAGGCGACGGGGCTCTTTAGTGGCTTTGAACCGAAGAGCTCGGTCTTGAGCTCTGGTTGGTGGGTGAAGGGATGGGAGGATAAGGGGATCCCGAGGTGGATCCCGAGGTGGATCGCAGCGGCGGCGATGAGGACAAACTCCCTAGATTTTAGGGTTAGGCATGTAGGTGGCTTCTTTATAGAAGGGGTCCAAAAGAGGCTATATCGAACCCTCCGATTTTAATCGAACGATCTCAGATAATTAGGTTAGGGAGCCTAACAAATAACACGAAGATATTTTGAAGATATTTGGGGATGATCCAGACCCGTTGGAAACGACAGAGCGGGTCGGGTTCGGGACAGTTTCCGGACGCGCCCGAGGGGTTCGAAGCACTGTGCAGATAGGGGTTATGTGAACGAGGTTAAGCGTGGACTGTGGAGAGCAGTTTGGTCTAAGAGAAGAGGGGCGAGATGTAGCCCGACACGGTCTCTGGAGACCGAAAACGTCCGACATTAGACCGGCTAAAATGCCGCTATAGTTTAATGGTTGGGCTATCAAACGAACTCCGAATTCGATGAAACTTGACAGGCGGTCTATCGGTAGTAAACCAAGGCCGCATGACAAGTCTTGGTCCAATCCGAAAACGTTTAACACCCGCACACGAAAAGAGGTAGAAAGGTACACCGGGTGACGTAGGAGCACCGGATTGCAAAACGGACAACGGGGAAAATGCTCAGATGCATGAGACGAACATGTATGCAAATGAAAATGCACATGATGACATGATATGCAATGCATGACACGCAAGCAATGACAACGCAACAATAGCGAATACCTAAGGACACCTGGCACATCGGTCTCGGGGCGTTACAACACTCCACCACTATGAGAGGATCTCGTCCCGAGATCTAGGATGGCACCGGAGGGAAAAACGGAAGAGAAAGAGAAGAGGTAAAACTAAGTTGCTTCTTTGACAAACGAGTGAGACCAAATAACCTAGAAAAGGTTAAACGATTTCGAAAAAAGAATACAACAAAGACGAATTAAGTTGAAAACCTCCGTTATAAACAAGGAACAAGGAACAACAAATTCGGACAGCACTCCGGTTGAAAAGAGATGAAAGAATTGATAAAATGAAAGAGCTTGAGCAAAGGGACACAACACTCCGGTTAAATGGATAAGCATGACAAGAACAAGATCCTGACAAGAATGAGAAGAAGGTTTGAAGAGAGCAGCAACACAATGCCTCCAGGAGAAATGAAAGAAAGGAATGAAAGGAACGGGGAAAAAACAACATCTACTACCTCCAATGAGCTTGCTAAGGCATCTTAAGGAGAAAAGTCGAACGGAGTTGTTGGAAAACCAACAATGAAATGATAAGCTTGATATGGTCTTATGGAATACATCTCAAATTATGTGGTGACAACCTGCCACTCACAAAAAAGATTTGATTGGATTGATATTACAAGGAGACGAGAAAGCTATTTCACCGGGAGGATAAAAGAAGAACTTGGGCCACTTATGAGCACCATAGATAGCAACAAACCTTAGGGAAGGGTTTAGGTGAAACATGACACAAGATGGCTCTAACTAGTTGGTTGGTGGATTTAAAATACCTCATTATTAATAACTTGTGAATCATGAAACATGAACTCAAATTATCAAGAATGACATAATACCACCTCCAGTGATAAGGTAGAAAGAATTGCACTCCAGATGCAAGATGAAGAATGCTTGAGCTCCTTAGAAAAAAAATCTTGATGAACACTTCGAGAAGGAATATAAATCCTTGATGAAACATCATGTAGAACCTTCATGAAGAACTCCGGTAACAAAAGGATAACGAAAAGAAAGAGAAGTTGAAAACACAAGGTGAAACCTTGCGATGATTGGATGAAGCTCTGCGACGAGATAAGTTGAAACTTGGAACTCTAGAAAATAAAAGATGAATCAAGTGAAACCGAGAATTTGATGAGCCTCCGTAATAAATAATTGAATATACTCGATGAAACAAGAATAAGAATTACATTATGCTTATCCTCCACCAATTAAATTTATGACAATGAACGGATTTGGCATATTGCTTATTCTCGTATAAAGGATTAAAAGAGATATAGCGCAAACTTGGGAAAGGTCTTCCACGTACCACCGGAAGGGTTTAAAGAACGAATAAAATTGATATGATAACCCAAGAATAGAACTCTTGAATGAACCACCATATTAATTGAAAATGAACGAAGAAAAGATAAGGAAACACCGGAAAGAATTAGAGAACGAATGAAGATACTTGACAGAATTTGATACAAGAGAACGAAGAGATCACGAGCTGATCATGGATCCCTTGAATGATGCACCGGTAAGATTGGAGAATGACAACTGAAAGCTGAGAATGAATAAATCTTTTGAAATGATGGGCTCCGGAGAAACAAACTAGAAAGACTCCTGAATTGCTCCGGATAGGTGAAAATAAATCTCACAATCCAAAACAATTGTGAGAGGATGGAAACAAGCTAGAATCATGAATCTTGAAGAGAATGGAGCAAGATTTAGAGGAAACACTCTGCTTAGGTCCTCAAGTGTTGAGAATGACGACGAGAAACACCACCATGAATTATTTAGATGCTCCAGAAGAATCAAAAACGAAGAGATTCAGCCAACGATGAAAGCATATGAAAGATCTTGGAGAAAGACATATGACTGATGGTAAATCATTCTTACGTCAAACTGCAAAAACAAATTAGAATAACTCCGGGAAAATAAGAAGAGTGAGGTAAGATCCTGGGAAAAGACCTATGGGTTAGGGCCCACTCAAAAGAAACACCGTTGAAATGATTTAAAAGAGAGGTTGCACCAGTTGAATTAAAAGACTTGAATGAGATAACAGACTCGAGATATCTTGAACACTTCAGAACAATTGAATAGCGAGAGGTGAATGATTATGAGGTGCACCGGCATGGAAAAACATGTGAAACGAGGAAAAGATATGGTCAACACCAAAACTAGAATTCGATCCACCGGAGAAGAAGAATGAATAATGATGAACTAGAAGCTCCGTTAGAATCTTCATGAGAATCACCGGATAAGAACATTGACGGGAAAGGAATGGAGATGCTTCCCATGAATAAAATGATACTTGAATAAGAAATATGAGTCCTTGAAGAAAAGGGTAGGTGGGTGGGAAAACAAAGACAACTTGGAGACGGATGAAACAAACACCGTTGAGAAGAACTGATACTTGATCAAGGGGATGTGGAGAACGAACGGATTCACTTGAAGAGAAACACGCCGGTTGAAAAGGATTGACAGCACAATCTCAATGATAAAAAAGGATTAGTGTTCACATCGGGGTATGAGAACACTGCTTAGGAAAAGGTATGGAATCAACATTTGACTTTGAAGCAACTCGAATACCACAACTCAAAACAAAACAAAGGACTGGCTTGCGGAATAAGCCGGAACAAACATATGATAGAGATTTCGTCGGAAGTTTTCGTGGTGGGGCCTACACGGGCTCGATCGTACAGCACCATCATGTACAAGGAAGTGCATAGGACATACGAAGCGTCCGCGAGTCGGCATAGCCAAGGACTCTTTAAGACACAATGAGATCACTGTAAAACCAACCGTGGATAGGCGGACCACTAAACGTCGAACCCTAATTTCAAATCATACATCTGTCGGAAAGATATCCTAAGAGCTACTTGAATTCCCACTTATAAACTCCCGAAACTTTCCGGTATGCAATCAGGTGTTGGGGATACATGGGAAGCATAATATCTCACCCAAATCTAGCAAATCCTACATCCAGCTGTATCCATCCTTCAACACATAACCAAGAAACCTTCGGAAATCGTTTACCTCAACCTTCGAAAAGGATCCGTTATACGAGTTATGGCAATACTCCCGAACTACCGCCCCAGTACTGGGTGGCCTCGAGGTTATCTCACCAACAACTGCATAAAAGAGATTTTCGATGTCGGCGAAACTAAATTCAGGTATTCCAGAACTGCAACGATAAAATTGTGATGAAAACACCTTGGAGCTCAACTTCCCGGGACACTGCCACAACACCTAAATGTCAGGAGGCACCAAGAACAATGTTCTCGTCACAAAACCATCGGAACGATTCCAAGATACATGCGTGATCCTAAATTTTTTAAGGGAAATTTGAGAAGAGAAGAGTCAAAACTCTACGTCAGGATGCCTCACCAGAGCGATGAAGGGACTGGGGAGTAAAAAGAATTCCTAACTCTCCGATATATATAAACCTAAAAGACTCAAAAACATTTTTCTAGACTCAACAACGCCAGTGATTCGATCAAGCAGGGGGCTCCTAAGGTCAGGGAAGGCTCTGATACCAACTTGTAATGCCCTTGATGCGGCTATATCTCCCACGTGACGAAGCACGACTTAGAGGCATAACCGCATTGAAAGCAATGTCGCAAGTGAGGTAATCTTCACACAACCCATGTAATACATACGGGAAAGAGATACATAGCCAGCTTACACTCGCCACTTCACACAATACATGAATAAAACATTACATCATCCAGATACAATCAAGGCCCGACTACGGAACCAAAATAAAAGAAGACTACCCCAAATGCAACACAGATCCCCGATCGTCCCAACTGGGCTCCACTACTGATCGACTGAAACAAAACAACACAAAGGACAGGATCTTCATCGAGCTCCTCCTTGAGCTTGGTTGCATCATCTACACGGTTCAACGGCACCTGCAAGCTAGTTTTGGAAGTATCTGTGAGTCACGGGGACTCAACTATCTCACACCCTCGCGGTCAAGACAATTTAAGCTTATAGGAAGGGTAAAAGGTATGAGGTGGAGCTGCGGCAAGCGACTAGCATATATGGTGGCTAACATCCGCAAATGAGAGCGAGAAGAGAAGGCAAAGCACGTTCGAGAATCTACGATCAAGAAGTGATCCTAAAACAACCTACGTCAAACATAACTCCAACGCCGTGTTCACTTCCCGGACTCCACCGAGAAGAGACCATCACGGCTACACATGTGGTTGATGTATTTTAATTAAGCTCAACCTCAGGTTTTCTACAACCGGCCATTAACAAATTCCCATCTGCCCATAACCACGGGCACGGCTTTCGAAAGTTCAAATCCCTGCAGGGGTGTACCAACTTAGCCCATCACAAGCTCTCACAGTCAACGAAAGATATTCCTTCTAGCGGGAAGACCCGATCAGGCTCGGAATCCCGGTTACAAGACATTTTGACAATGGTAAAACAAGACCAGCAAAGCCGCCCGATGCGCCAACAAATCCCGATAGGAGCTGCACATATTTCATTCTCAGGGTACAACGGATAGGTCAAGCTACGAGTAAAACCAACCCTCGAGTTGCCCCGAGGTGGCCCCGCAGGCTGTCCGTTTCGGACCAACACTCAGAGGAGAACTGGCCCGGGGGGGGGGTTGAAAATAAAGATGACCCTCAGACTCGTGAAAAGCCAAGGGAAGGTTATAGGTTGTTAGTGCGAATGGTAAAACCAAGGTTGGGCCTTCCTGGAGGAGTTTTATTCAAGGCGAACTATCAAGGGGTTCCCATTATAACCCAACCGCATAAGGAATGCGAAATCCGGGAACATAACACCGATATGACGGAAAGTAGGGCGGCAAGAGTGGAACAAAACACCAGGCATAATGCCGAGCCTTCCACCCTTTACCATGTATATATGTGCATCAATTAAATAAGAGATACTGTGATATCCCAACAAAATATCCATGTTCCAACACGGAAAAAACTCCAATCTTCACCTGCAACTAACAACGATATAAGAGGGGCTGAGCAAAGCGATAACATTGCCAAACAACGGTTTGCTAGGACAAGGTGGGTTAGAGGCTTGGCTTAACAATATGGGATGCATGATATAGCAAGTGGTAGGTATCGCATCATACACATAGCAAAAGAGCGAGCAACTAGCAAGCAAAGATAGAAGTGATTTCGAGGGTATGGTCATCTTGCTTGAGATCCCGCAAGGAAGAGAACGACTCCATGAAGAAGAAAAACGGACGAAGATGAATGGATCCTCACAAACGCAACGTTATCGGAACCAGCCCGAAGAAGCAACACCGGAAAGAAGCTAACAACATAGTAAACAACCAGCACATGAACATATCATTATGCACAATCAAGTATGATGCATGTCCGGTTTAATGAGGCATGGCATGGCAATATGCATAAGCAATCCTACAAATTAAGTGGAGCTCAATATGCAACTCCGTTGCATATTGACGAAGCACCACATGACTTATTTAGTTCGATCTTGTTTATGTACTCAACAATATTAAATGTTGTTATCATGGCAAGAGGTGAAGCATAATGAAATTATCTATCTAGGCAAGTTCAAATGAGGCCGGAAGCAACGAACAACAATTCCGGTAAATCCCCATATGCATATATTAGGTTTGGTACTGTTCTGGCCTAAACACAATTTTAGAGTTATTAAACATGCAAAGCAAGGTCACCATGTTAAACTAGGCATTTTTCTACCCCATTTACATATAAAGTTTATTAAATTCCGAGTTACGGTTATTTAGTTATGAAATAAAGCATTTTAACATGACATAGGAGCAAGTTTAATCAAACAGCAGTTTTAAACATTTTAACCATGGATGAAAATAACATATTATGAAACTAGATGCAATTCTAAGCAGTTTTCATATATAAGTTATTTTCAAATGATGCAGGGTTGAGAAGTTATGAAATGCATGAAGTTAAGGGACTTTTCTGTATAACCTAGGATAATAGCTAAATTCACAGAGCCTAAAAAAATAAATACTGGGCGGATCTGCTGCCCAACAATAGGGAAAAAAAGTGGGGTGCCAGGGGTGTTCTCACCATGGGCCAAGCCCAGTCGGTGAGGAGTGGGGCTGGCAAGGGAGGCACTAGGCCGGCTGGATCTGGGAAGCCCACTGGCGGTCGCTCGTAGCCGCAGCGCGGTCAATGGGTATGAGCAGGCGAGATGCTGCTCGTTTCTGAAGAATAGAAACAACATCACGCGCTCGCGATGCAGGAGATGACGGCAGGGGGAACCATGCGACGGGGTCGGTGGGAATCGGCGGAAATGGGCAGATCGAGGCGCGGATATGATCTACGGGACCCCATCTCCGATGATGGTGGCGCCGGCTGGTGGTGATGGCTCGCCGGCGTCATGGACTCGAGGCGGCCGGGTGTTGGTGGTCCTGGTTCCCTGCTGGAAGCAAGAGAAGGAGAGAGAGAGAGAGAGGGATTAGAGCAGAGGAGGGAGTAGAAAGGCAGAAGAGGAGAAGAAGGGCGCAGGTGAGGGTGATTGTCTGGTCGTCGGTGCAAGCAGCGGCAATGGCGAGCAGGGGAAAACATGGCGTTGGAATTTGGCGGGGCGACGAAGAGGAGCGGTAGCGGACAGGCGCGGCTCCTACAGAGGGACTTGGCGCAGCGGGAACCCATCTTCGGCGGGGTTTGCTGGAGTCGAGGAGGAAGGGAACGTGCGACTGCTCCAGCAAGCCACGGTTGCTGGCGACGACAAGGTTGGACGGAGGCGAGGGCACAGAGGAGCTCCACTCATCTGGATCGAAGAGGGAGGAGGAGGCGCCCGAGCTTCTGGTACGACAGGTTGTTGTCAAGGCAGGGGCAAAGCAGAGCTGCTGGACCGGCGACTGGACTCCGGCGAGTCGCCCATGGAGGAGGAAGCGGCCTCGGGCGCAGATGCAAAAGAGCACAGGCGCAGGCGACGGGGTCACGGAGGGAAGAGCGAGGGGGAGGAGCTCCCTCTCGAGCCCAGATCGAGTGAGTGAGGAGGCTCTCGATCGAGGCGGCGGGGCTCTTTGGTGGCTTCGAACCGAAGGGCTCGGGCTCGAGCTCTGGTTGGTGGGTGAAGGGATGAGAGGATAAGGGGATCCCGAGGTGGATCGCGGCGGCGGCGATGAGGACAAACTCCCTAGATTTTAGGGTTAGGCAGGTAGGTGGCTTATTTATAGAAGGGGTCCAAAAGAGGCTAGATCGAACCCTCCGATTTTAATCGAATGGTCTCGGATAATTAGGTTAGGGAGCCTAACAAATAAAATGGAGATGTTTTGAAGATATTTGGGGATGATCCAGACCCGTTGGAAATGACAGAGCGGGTCGGGTTCGGGACAGTTTCCGGACGCGCCCGAGGGGTTCGAAGCACTATGCAGATAGGGGTTATGTGAACAAGGTTAAGCATGGACTGTGGAGAGCGGTTTGGAATGAGAGAAGAGGGGCGATATGTAGCCCGGCATGGTCTCCGGACACCGAAAACGTCCGACATTAGACCGGCTATAATGCCGCTATAGTTTAATAGTTGGGCTATCAAACGAACTCCGAATGCGATGAAACTTGACAGGCGGTCTATCGGTAGTAAACGAAGGCCGCATGACAAGTCTTGGTCCAATCCGAAAATGTTTAACACCTGCACACGGAAAGAGGTAGAAAGGTACACCAGGTGATGTAGGAGCGCCGGATTGCAAAACGGACAACGGGGAAAATGCTTAGATGCATGAGACGAACATGTATGCAAATGATAATGCACATGATGACATGATATGCAATGCATGACACGCAAGCAATGACAACGCAACAACAGCGAATACCCGAAGGACACCTGGCACATCGGTCTCGGGGCGTTACACAGCACTATGCATGATAGCTAACTAATCAATTGTTCGCTCCGAATTATCTGATCTGTATGAATGGTTACATTAGTGTAGAATATATCCAATGGCAATGAATTTTTTAGCTCTGCATTGTTCTTGTAAGTACCTGCTGTCCTTTATCAGTGTACTTATATTGACAGGTAGTTGTTCATGTACCATCACTCTGCAACTTATTTTCCTTTGCCCTCTATTTTCTACACATAAGATCTATATTTAATCTTACCATACACTACAAAAAAAGACACATCCGTGACATTTTGGGCCAAACGATTTTTTTTCTGTCATACATATGACACTTCTATGACGATAATTGTGACAAAACCCGGTATCATCATAGATGTGGTGGGCTCCTACTTCTATGACAAAAAATCATGACAGAAGATGGGCTTTTCGTCCTGGGCGGGCCGGAGACGCAGCTGCATGACATTCTTTGGGCCGTCCATGATGGAAAAAACCGTGGTAGAAGCGAGGGGAGGAAAATTTCGGGGAGTTCCCGGTTACAGTGGGAGGTCGGGGGCCGAGAAATGCGCGTTTCTCTCATACACGTACGCGCGTGTGTGCGAGGCGTTGGCTCTAACTGAACCCGAGCGAGGCGTTGGGCTCTAACTGAACCCGAGCGATTGCACTGTAGGCTACGCATTACTGAACGCGAGCGATCAATCAATGGCTGTTAACTGAACCCGATCGAGTGATTCCTTCGCTACTACTGCTAACTGAAGCCGATCGATGCTTCCTCTGGATGAATAGTGAGCGTTGCGGGGGGTGGGGGGTTTGGATGAACAGTTCCCGGTGGGGGTGGATGAACAGGACCCCGTGGTGTTGCCTCTGGATGAACATGACCCTGATCGATCGAGCCGGTTGGGGCTGGATGAGCAGGACCCCGTGGAGGGCTAGATGAACAGGACCACCCCGTGGAGGGCAGGATGAACAATAGCCCGTGGAGAGGGGTGGTTGAACAGTAGCCGGTGGAGTAGCGCGCTGTGGAGGCTGGATGAATAGGAGCGCATGGATGAACAGTCGCAGGTGGAGGCTGGAGAAGGTCGACATTGGATGAACAGTAGCTCGTGGAGGCTGGAGGGGGTCGACGGTGGAGATGAACTGTATCTCGTGGAGTCCCGTTTTGCGGTTCGCCACACCCCTCCCGATGAACAGGACCCCCGTTTCGACCGTAGCGCTCCAACACAAGTCCGCTTCATCCGTTTTTGCGGTACGCCACACCCCTCCCGATCAACAGGACCCCCGTTTCTACCAGAGGAGTTCCGTTTCCTCCGTTTTGCGGTACGCCAGACCCCTCCCGATGAACAGGATCCCGTTTCGAACGTGGCCGGTCGAACACAAGGTCATTTCCTCCATTCTGTGGTACGCCAGGCCTCATTTCCATCGCATGTTCCGTCCAAGCCCTCCCGATGAACACGACGCATTCCATTGCCTCCCCATGAACACGACACATTCCGTTGCCTCCCCATGAAGATGATGACGATGCTGTTTCTCCGTTCCGACCCAGCCATGTACATGAGCCCTGGCCGTACGTATGCGCGAGTAGGCGTTCGAGACCCCGCCCGTATGAACACATACGTGGCCATATTTTCTTTCTGGCACCCTGGCCGCTGTACGTACGTTTACATGCTACGTGCGCGCCTCTACTACGACACGTGCGCGCCTCTACATCGACCAGTATATATGTACGTACATGAGGGAGTCCTAGATTAGGGGGTGTCCGGATAGCCGGACTATACCTTCGGCCGGACTCCTGGACTATGAAGATACAAGATTGAAGACTTCGTCCCATGTCCGGAAAGGACTTTCCTTGCCGTGGAAGGCAAGCTTGGCGAGACGGATATGTGGATCTCCTACCATTGTAACCGACTCTTTGTAACCCTAGCCCTCTCCGGTGTCTATATAAACCGGAGGGTTTTAGTATGTACGAAAAACAACAATCATACCATAGGCTAGATTCTAGGGTTTAGCCTCTCTGATCTCGTGGTAGATCTACTCTTGTACTACCCATATCATCAATATTAATCAAGCAGGATGCAGGGTTTTACCTCCATCAAGAGGGCCCGAACCTGGGTAAAACATTGTGTCCCCTGCCTCTTGTTACCATCCGCCTAGACGCATAGTTCGGGACCCCCTACCCGTGATCCGCCGGTTTTGACACCGACATTGGTGCTTTCATTGAGAGTTCCTCTGTGTCGTCACTTTTTGGCCCGATGGCTTCTCCGATCATCAACAGCGATGCGATCCAGGGTGAGACTTGATCGTCGACGGATTCGAGCCACAGCCGAGCACCTTGCCAGAATTCGCTTGGTCATCTGGAGCAGATCGAAAGCTACGCCCCTGGCCATCAGGTCAGATTTGGAAGTTTGAACTACACGGCTGACATCCGCGGAGACTTGATCTTCGACGGATTCGAGCCACAGCCGAGCACGCCGCACTGTCACGATGGGCATGATCTAGCTCTGCCACCGAACAGTGCCCTGGAGGCCGCATCTGTGTCTGCTCCGACCCCTAGCTCGGAGCCAATCACACCAATCGAGGATGGGTGGTTAGACACCGCCTCGGGGGCTGCAATCTCTACGGCGATCAAGCCGAACACCAGCCTTGTCCTCTGCGACGCCCGTGACTCCATGGTGCCGGACTCCTCTCCGGACTCCGAGCCCTCCTCGCCCCTACCATCGAATCCGATTGGGCGTCGATCATGGAGTTCACCGCCGCAGACATCTTTCAACACTCGCCCTTCGGCGACATTCTGAATTCACTCAGGTCTCTCTCTTTATCAGGAGAGCCCCGGCCGGACTATGACTGGCAGGATTGGGATGTGGACGACAAAGAAATCCGATGCCCACCCACCACCCACTTCGTAGCCACTGTCGATAATTTAAACGACGTGCTCGACTTCGACTCCGAAGACATCGATGGTATGGACGATGATGTAGGAGATTAACATGAACCAACGCCTATAAGGCACTGGACAGCCACCTCATCTCATGATGTATACATGGTGGACACACCCAGCGACAACGAGGAACACAGGGATGCAACAAGGGATAGTTCACTCGAAAAGCAATCAAAGCAGCGACGTAAGCGCCGCTCCAAGCTCCGCCTCGACAGAGACAGCAGCCATACAGACCCAGCCATAGAGCAGGACGAGCCGGCGGACAACGAACATGCCTTCGAGCAAGCGTCCAAAAAGGGCAACTTGGATAAACAAACCGAACACCTCCTCGCCGGTGAAAACAACATTCCGGATGACCTTACGCCAGATAAACGCATGGAGCAGAAGAACCTCCACAGAAGGCTTGTCACCACTGTGCATAGCCTAAAAAAGAAGAAGCGGAAGCTCAAAACTACGGAAGATGCACTCAGAATCAGATGGAGCAAAGTACGCAACACCGCAGACAAATATGGCGGCAGTTTCCGCACAAAAAGCTATCCAAACGGAAAGCTACTGCCTGAATTTGACGAGGAGGCCTTAGAGCTCCCGCAGTCAAAAAATAGGAAAGCCATCCGGTCGGATGGACGACCGCATGGCCAGCATGGAGCGGCAAGCGGCACCGCACACAAGCCGGCACGCGATCCACCAAAGGATCCACATCAAAAAGACGGCCCAGCCAGATCTATATACGAGCCAAGAAAGCAAGCTCTAGTAAGCAATGCAACACAACAAATATCTGAACATCACGGCACACCAAAATACAGGGGTGCTGCACACCCCCTATGTTTCACCGATGAGGTGCTGGACCATGAATTTCCAGCGGGATTCAACCCCGTAAACATAGAGGCATACGACCGAACAACTGACCCTGGGGTCTGGATCGAGGATTATATCCTCCACATACACATGGCCAGAGGAGATGACTGTTGGTGATGCATAGCAACGAGAGGGGAGAGTGTTGTCTACATACCCTCGTAGACCGAAGCGGAAGCGTTGACGCAACGTAGAGGAAGTAGACGTACGTCTTCCCGATCCGACCGATCCAAGCACCGTTACTCCGGCACCTCCGAGTTCTTAGCACACGTACAGCTCGATGACGCTCCCCAGGCTCCGATCCAGCAAAGCTTCGGGGATGAGTTCCGTCAGCACAACGGCGTGGTGACGATGATGATGTACTACCGACGCAGGGCTTCGTCTAAGCACTACAACGATGTGACCGAGGTGGAATATGGTGGAAGGGGGCACCGCACACGGCTAAGGAACGATCACGTTGATCAATTGTGTGTCCTAGGGTGCCCCCTTGCCTCCGTATATAAAGGATCCAAGGGGGGGTGCGGCCGGCCCTATGGAGGCGCGCAGGAGGAGTCCTACTCCTACCGGGAGTAGGACTCCCCTCCCGTTCCTTGTCCAACTAGGAGAGGTGGAGGGAGAATAGGAAAGGGGGGGCGCCGCCCCTCCCTCCTTGTCCAATTCGGACTAGGGGGAGAGGGGGCGCGCGGCCTGCCCTGGCAGCCCCTTCCTCTTCTTCACATTAGGCCCATGTGGCCAATTAACTCCCCGGGGGGTTCCGGTAACCCCCCGGTGCTCCGGTTTTATCCGATAATACTCCGGAACCCTTCCGGTGTCCGAATATAGTCATCCAATATATCAATCTTTATGTCTCGACCATTTCGAGACTCCTCGTCATGTCCGTGATCACATCTGGGACTCCGAACTAACTTCGGTACATCAAAATGCATAAACTCATAATAACTGTCATCGTAATGTTAAGCGTGCGGACCCTACGGTTCGAGAACAATGTAGACATGACCGAGACACGTCTCTGGTCAATAACCAATAGCGGGACCTGGATGCCCATATTGGCTCCTACATATTCTACGAAGATCTTTATCGGTCAGACCGCATAACAACATACGTTGTTCCCTTTGTCATCGGTATGTTACTTGCCCGAGATTCGATCGTCGGTATCCAATACCTAGTTCAATCTAGTTACCGGCAAGTCTCTTTACTCGTTCCGTAATATATCATCTCGAAACTAACTCATTAGTTGTAATGCTTGCAAGGCTTATGTGATGTGCATTACCGAGAGGGCCCAGAGATACCTCTCCGACAATCGGAGTGACAAATCCTAATCTCGAAATACGCCAACCCAACATCTACCTTTGGAGACACCTGTAGAGCACCTTTATAATCACCCAGTTACGTTGTGACGTTTGGTAGCACACAAAGTGTTCCTCCGGCAAACGGGAGTTGCATAATCTCATAGTCATAGGAACATGTATAAGTCATGAAGAAAGCAACAGCAACATACTAAACGATCGGGTGCTAAGCTAATGGAATGGGTCATGTCAATCAAATCACTCAACTAATGATGTGACCTCGTTAATCAAATAACAACTCTTTGTTCATGGTTAGGAAACATAACCATCTTTGATTAACGAGCTAGTCAAGTAGAGGCATACTAGTGACACTCTGTTTGTCTATGTATTCACACATGTATTATGTTTCGGGTTAATACAATTCTAGCATGAATAATAAACATTTATCATGATGTAAGGCAATACATAATAACTTTATTATTGCCTCTAGGGAATATTTCCTTCAGTCTCCCACTTGCACTAGAGTCAATAATCTAGATTACACAGTAATGATTCTAACACCCATGGAGCCTTGGTGTTGATCATGTTTTGCTCGTGGAAGAGGCTTAGTCAACGGGTCTGCAACATTCAGATCCATATGTATCTTGCAAATCTCTATGTCTCCCACCTGGACTAGATCCCGGATGGAATTGAAGCGTCTCTTGATGTGCTTGGTTCTCTTGTGAAATCTGGATTCCTTTGCCAAGGCAATTGCACCAGTATTGTCACAAAAGATTTTCATAGGACCCGATGCACTAGGTATGACACCTAGATCGGATATGAATTCCTTCATCCAGACTCCTTTGTTTGCTGCTTCCGAAGCAGCTATGTATTTCACTTCACATGTAGATCCCGCCACAACGCTTTGTTTAGAACTGCACCAACTGACAGCTCCACCGTTTAATGTAAACACGTATCCGGTTTGCGATTTAGAATCGTCCGGATCTGTGTCAAAGCTTGCATCAACGTAACCATTTATGATGAGCTCTTTGTCACCTCCATATACGAGAAACATATCCTTAGTCCTTTTCAGGTATTTCAGGATGTTCTTGACCGCTGTCCAGTGATCCACTCCTGGATTACTTTGGTACCTCCCTGCTAAACTTATAGCAAGGCACACATCAGGTCTGGTACACAGCATTGCATACATGATAGAGCCTATGGCTGAAGCATAGGGAACATCTTTCATTTTCTCTCTATCTTCTGCAGTGGTGGGGCATTGAGTCTGACTCAACTTCACACCTTGTAACACAGGCAAGAACCCTTTCTTTGCTTGATCCATTTTGAACTTCTTCAAAATCTTGTCAAGGTATGTGCTTTGTGAAAGTCCAATTAAGCGTCTTGATCTATCTCTATAGATCTTTATGCCTAATATGTAAGCAGCTTCACCGAGGTCTTTCATTGAAAAACTCTTATTCAAGTATCCCTTTATGCTATCCAGAAATTCTATATCATTTCCAATCAGTAATATGTCATCCACATATAATATCAGAAATGCTACAGAGCTCCCACTCACTTTCTTGTAAATACAGGCTTCTCCGAAAGTTTGTACAAAACCAAATGCTTTGATAACCCTATCAAAGCGTTTATTCCAACTCCGAGAGGCTTGCACCAGTCCATAAATGGTTCGCTGGAGCTTGCATACTTTGTTAGCTCCCTTTGGATCGACAAAACCTTCCGGTTGCATCATATATAACTCTTCTTCCAGAAATCCATTCAGGAATGCAGTTTTGACATCCATCTGCCAAATTTCATAATCATAAAATGCGGCAATTGCTAACATGATTCGGACGGACATAAGCATCGCTACGGGTGAGAAGGTCTCATCGTAGTCAACCCCTTGAACTTGTCGAAAACCTTTTGCAACAAGTCGAGCTTTGTAGACAGTAACATTACCGTCAGCATCAGTCTTCTTCTTGAAGACCCATTTATTCTCAATTGCTTGCCGACCATCGGGCAAGTCAACCAAAGTCCATACTTTGTTCTCATACATGGATCCCATCTCAAATTTCATGGCTTCAAGCCACTTTGCGGAATCTGGGCTCACCATCGCTTCTTCATAGTTCGTATGTTCATCATGATCTAGTAGCATGATTTCCAGAACAGGATTACCGTACCACTCTGGCGCGGATCTCCCTCTGGTTGATCTACGAGGTTCAGTAGTATCTTGTCCTGAAGTTTCATGATCATTATCATTAGCTTCCTCACTTGTTGGTGTTGGTGTCGCAGAAACAGTTTTCTGTGATGTACTACTTTCCAATAAGGGAGCAGGTACTGTTACCTCATCAAGTTCTACTTTCCTCCCACTCACTTCTTTCGAGAGAAACTACTTCTCTAGAAAGGATCCATTCTTAGCGACGAATGTCTTGCCTTCGGATCTGTGATAGAAGGTGTACCCAACAGTCTCCTTTGTGTAACCTATGAAGACACATTTCTCCGATTTGGGTTCGAGCTTATCAGGTTGAAGCTTTTTCACATAAGCATCGCAGCCCCAAACTTTAAGAAACGAGAACTTTGGTTTCTTGCCAAACCATAGTTCATAAGGCGTCGTCTCAACGGATTTTGATGGTGCCCTATTTAACGTGAATGCGGCCGTCTCTAAAGCATAACCCCAAAACGATAGCGGTAAATCAGTAAGAGACATCATGGATCGCACCATATCTAGTAAAGTACGATTACGACGTTCGGACACACCATTACGCTGTGGTGTTCCGGGTGGCGTGAGTTGCGAAACTATTCCGCATTGTTTCAAATGTACACCAAACTCGTAACTCAAATATTCTCCTCCATGATCAGATCGTAGAATTTTTTTTCTTGTTACGATGATTTTCAACTTCACTCTGAAATTCTTTGAACTTTTCAAATGTTTCAGACTTGTGTTTCATCAAGTAGATATACCCATATCTGCTTAAATCATCTGTGAAGGTGAGAAAATAACGATATCCGCCACGAGCCTCAATATTCGTCGGACCACATACATCGGTATGTATGATTTCCAACAAATCTGTTGCTCTCTCCATAGTACCGGAGAACGGTGTTTTAGTCATCTTGCCCATGAGGCACGGTTCGCAAGTACCAAGTGATTCATAATCAAGTGGTTCCAAAAGTCCATCAGTATGGAGTTTCTTCATGCGCTTTACACCGATATGACCTAAACGGCAGTGCCACAAATAAGTTGCACTATCATTATCAACTCTGCATCTTTTGGTTTCAACATTATGAATATGTGTATCACTACTATCGGGATTCATCAGAAATAGACCACTCTTCAAGGGTGCATGACCATAAAAGATATTACTCATATAAATAGAACAACCATTATTCTCTGATTTAAATGAATAACCGTCCCGCATCAAACAAGGTCCAGATATAATGTTCATGCTTAACGCTGGCACCAAATAACAATTATTTAGGTCTAATACTAATCCCGAAGGTAGATGTAGAGGTAGCGTGCCGACCGCAATCACATCGACTTTGGAACCGTTTCCCACGCGCATCGTCACCTCGTCCTTTGCCAGTGTTCACCTATTCCGTAGTCCCTGTTTCGAGTTGCAAATATTAGCAACAGAACCAGTATCAAATACCCAGGTGCTACTTCGAGCTCTAGTAAGGTACACATCAATAACATGTATATCACATATACCTTTGTTCACCTTGCCATCCTTCTTATCCGCCAAATACTTGGGGCAGTTCTGCTTCAAGTGACCAGTCTGCTTGCAATAGAAGCACTCAGTTTCAGGCTTAGGTCCAGACTTGGGTTTCTTCTCCTGAGCAGCAACTTGCTTGCCGTTCTTCTTGAAGTTCCCCTTCTTCTTCCCTTTGCCCTTTTTCTTGAAACTAGTGGTCTTGTTGACCATCAACACTTGATGCTCCTTCTTGATTTCTATCTCCGCAGCTTTCAGCATTGCGAAGAGCTCGGGAATAGTCTTATTCATCCCTTGCATATTATAGTTCATCACGAAGCTCTTGCAGCTTGGTGGCAGTGATTGAAGAATTCTGTCAATGACGCAATCATCTGGAAGATTAACTCCCATCTGAATCAAGTGATTATTATACCCAGACATTTTGAGTATATGCTCACTGACAGAACTGTTGTCCTCCATCTTGCAGCTATAGAACTTATTGGAGACTTCATATCTCTCAATCCGGGCATTTGCTTGAAATATTAACTTCAACTCCTGGAACATCTCATATGCTCCATGACGTTCAAAACGTCGTTGAAGTCCCGATTCTAAGCCGTAAAGCATGGCACACTGAACTATCGAGTAGTCATCAGCTTTGCTCTGCCAGACGTTCATAACATCTGGTGTTTCTCCTGCAGCAGGCCTGGCAACCAGCAGTGCTTCCAGGACGTAATTCTTCTGTGCAGCAATGAGGATAATCCTCAAGTTACGTACCCAGTCCGTGTAATTGCTACCATCATCTTTCAACTTTGCTTTCTCAAGGAACGCTTTAAAATTCAACGGAACAACAGCAAGGGCCATCTATCTACAATCAAACATACATAAGCAAGATACAATCAGGTACTAAGTTCATGATAAATTTAAGTTCAATTAATCAAATTACTTAAAGAATTCCCACTTAGATAGACATCCCTCTAATCTTCTAAGTGATCACGTGATCCAAATCAACTAAACCATAACCGATCATCACGTGAGATGGATTAGTTTTCAATGGTGAACATCATTATCTTGATCATATCTACTATATGATTCACGCTCGACCTTTCGGTCTCCGTGTTCCGAGGCCATATCTGTATATGCTAGGCTCGTCAAGTTTAAACTGAGTATTCTGCGTGTGCAAAATTGGCTTGCACCCGTTGTAGATGGACATAGAGCTTATCACACGCGATCATCACGTGGTGTCTGGGCACGAGGAACTTTCGCAACGGTGCATACTCAGGGAGAACACTTCTTGATAATTTAGTGAGAGATCATCTTATAATGCTACCGTCAATCAAAGTAAGATAAGATGCATAAAAGATAAACATCACATGCAATCAATATAAGTGATATGATATGGCCATCATCATCTTGTGCTTGTGATCTCCATCTCCGAAGCACCGTCATGATCACCATCATCACCGGCGCGACACCTTGATCTCCATCGTAGCATCGTTCTCGTCTCGCCAATCTTATGCTTCCACGACTATCGCTACCGCTTAGTGATAAAGTAAAGCAATACAGCGCGATTGCATTTCATACAATAAAGCGACAACCATATGGCTCCTGCTAGTTGCCGATAACTCGGTTACAAAACATGATCATCTCATACAATAAAATTTAGCATCATGTCTTGACCATATCACATCACAACATGCCCTGCAAAAACAAGTTAGACGTCCTCTACTTTGTTGTTGCATGTTTTACGTGGCTGCTACGGGCTTAAGCAAGAACCAATCTTACCTACGCATCAAAACCACAACGATAGTTTGTCAAGTTGATGCCGTTTTAACCTTAGCAAGGACCGGGCGTAGCCATACTCGGTTCAACTAAAGTTGGAGAAACTGTCACCTGCAAGCCACCTATGTGCAAAGCACGTCGGGAGAACTGGTCTCGCGTAAGCGTACGCGTAATGTCGGTCCGGGCCGCTTCATCCAACAATACCGCCAAACCAAAGTATGACATGCTGGTAGGGAGTATGACTTATATCGCCCACAACTCACTTGTGTTCTACTCGTGCAAATAACATCAAACCATAAAACCTAGGCTCGGATGCCACTGTTGGGGAACGTAGTAATTTCAAAAAAATTCCTACGCACACACAAGATCACGGTGATGCATAGCAACGAGAGGGGAGAGTGTTGTCTATGTACCCTCGTAGACCGAAGCGGAAGCATTGACACAATGTAGAGGAAGTAATCGTACGTCTTCCCGATCCGACCGATCCAAGCACCGTTACTCCGGCACCTCCGAGTTCTTAGCACACGTACAGCTCGATGACGCTCCCCGGGCTCCGATCCAGCAAAGCTTCGGGGATGAGTTCCGTCAGCACAATGGCGTGGTGACGACGATGATGTACTACCGACGTAGGGCTTTGTCTAAGCACTACAACGATATGCCCGAGGTGGAATATGGTGGAAGGGGGCACCGCACACGGCTAAGGAACGATCACGTTGATCAATTGTGTGTCCTAGGGTGCCCCCTTGCCTCCGTATATAAAGGGTCCAAGGGGGGGGGGCGCGGCCGGCCCTATGGAGGCGCGTAGGAGGAGTCCTACTCCTACTGGGAGTAGGACTCCCCTCCCGTTCCTTGTCCAACTAGGAGAGATGGAGGAAGAATTGGAAAGGGGGGGCGCCGCCCCTCCCTCCTTGTCCAATTCGGACTAGGGGGAGAGGGGGCAGGCGGCCTGCCCTGGCAGCCCCTTCCTCTTCTCCACATTAGGCCCATGTGGCCCATTAACACCGCGGGGGGTTCCGGTAACCCCCGGTGCTCCGGTTTTATCCGATAATACTCTGGAACCCTTCCGGTGTCCGAATATAGTCATCCAATATATCAATCTTTATGTCTCGACCATTTCGAGACTCCTCATCATGTCCGTGATCACATCCGGGACTCCGAACTAACTTCGGTACATCAAAATGTATAAACTCATAATAACTGTCATCGTAATGTTAAGCGTGCGGACCCTACGGTTCGAGAACAATGTAGACATGACCGAGACACGTCTCTGGTCAATAACCAATAGCGGGACCTGGATGCCCATATTGGCTCCTACACATTCTACAAATATCTTTATCGGTCAGACCGCATAACAACATACGTTGTTCCCTTTGTCATCGGTATGTTACTTGCGCGAGATTCGATCGTCGGTATCCAATACCTAGTTCAATCTCGTTACCAGAAAGTCTCTTTACTCGTTCCATAATATATCATCTCACAACTAACTCATTAGTTGTAATTCTTGCAAGGCTTATGTGATGTGCATTACCGAGAGGGCCCAGAGATACCTCTCCGACAATCGGAGTGACAAATCCTATTCTCGAAATACGCCAACCCAACATCTACCTTTGGAGACACTTGTAGAGCACCTTTATAATCACCCAGTTACGTTGTGACGTTTGGTAGCACACAAAGTGTTCCTCCGACAAACGGGAGTTGCATAATCTCATAGTCATAGGAACATGTATAAGTCATGAAGAAAGCAACAGCAACATACTAAACGATCGGGTGCTTAGCTAATGGAATGGCTCATGTCAATCAGATCATTCAACTAATGATGTGACCTTGTTAATCAAATAACAACTCTTTTTTCATGGTTAGGAAACATAACCATCTTTGATTAACGAGCTAGTCAAGTAGAGGCATACTAGTGATACTCTGTTTGTCTATGTATTCACACATGTATTATGTTTCCGGTTAATACAATTCTAGCATGAATAATAAACATTTATCATGATGTAAGGAAATACATAATAACTTTATTATTGCCTCTAGGGCATATTTCCTTCAATGACCTCCACGCCATAAAATACTTACCCCTCAAGCTTAAAGGGCCAGCCCGGCATTGGCTCAAAAGCCTTCCCGAAAACACCATTGGAAGTTGGGAAGAGCTTGAGGATGCTTTCCGGGCAAATTTTCAAGGGACCTATGTCCGCCCTCCGGATGCAGACGATCTCAGTCACATAACTCAACAGCCCGGAGAGTCAGCCCAGAAATTCTGGAACAGATTTCTTACTAAAAAGAATCAGATAGTCGACTGTCCGGACGCCGAAGCCCTAGCAGCTTTTAAGCATAACGTTCGAGACGAATGGCTCGCCAGACACCTCGGCCAAGAAAAGCCAAGAACAATGGCCGCATTAACAAGCCTCATGACCCTCTTTTGCGCAGGAGAAGACAACTGGTTGGCAAGATGTAGCACCAGCAACCCAAGTACATCCGAAGTTAGGGATGGAAATGGAAAACCCCGACGCAGCAAGGACCAACGCCGGAATAAGGGAAACAGCCCAAAGAGCACGGCGGTCAACGCCGGATTCAAAAGCTCGCGGCAGAACCAGAGAAAGCCGCCCCTGAAGGACAAAAGGGACGAGCTATCCAACTTAAACAAAATCTTGGACAAGATATGTCAAATACACAGTACTCCCGGGAAGCCTGCGAACCATACCCATGGAGATTGTTCGGTTTTCAAGCAAGCCGGCAAACTCAACGCCGAACACAAGGGGCTCGACACACCAAGTGAGGACGACGACGAACCCCACAAGCAGAGCACCAGGAAATAAAAGGATTTCCTACAAGAAGTCAAAACAGTAAACTTACTTCACGTGACGAACAGAACGGCGCCACCAGAGATACGCGCCATATGGCCTATCCCAAAGGATACTCGCCAATGGTTGTTAAAACCGATCACCTTTGACCATCAGGATTACTCTAGAAGTATCCGGAACACAGGTTGGACTGCCTTGGTATTAGATCCAATAATCGGCGGACTCCACTTTACAAATGTCCTGATGGACGGCGGCAGTGGCCTAAACCTGTTATACTAGGACACAATCCACAACATGGGGTCTAAGCCGTGCCCGTGGTCTTGACTACCTGTCTAGGTGCTTTGCCTGGTGAAGACGCTTTATTGTGGGGCTGTCAAGGCAGCCACACTGTCTTTCATGCGAGAGGAACACTCAATGTTTTCCCTTTAATGAGATGATGCCTCGTGGACCGGGCATCTTAAGCGTAAGAGATGCATAATGCGGTATTGCGTTAAAGTGGGCAAAAGCTTCGCATCCCAGCAGTGCTTAATAGCTACTTGAGAATGGGGCGATGTGGAAAGTTAGCTGTTCATGACATAAACATGAACATGACGAGTCCGACATAAACATACAATTGATAAAGGCTTAATAGCCGTATACCCCTGTACTAGGGGCTCCGCGCATATAAAACAAGAGACAATAAAGCTCAATTTTACCCATTTCGATTTATACTTTGTTTATTTAGTATAACTTATGTTCGGGACGATCTTTCTACAACTAAGTTCCTCTCTTTTACAGATGAACACCGTGCTACGCCCGTCCAGGATACGGCACAACGGAGACACAGGCGCAGACGTGCAGCAGGGACCCATTTGAAGGATTCTTTTCAGATTAAGACCCTGCGTAAAACTTTTTTACTGTCTCTTGTTGATACACATCCCATGGTTTCTTGGTATAACCAAGGAGGAGGCTGGCATTTTTGCATGTGGCCACGTCAGAGTTTTGCTCGTACCTGGACACTAGGGGCTTATTACTAAGGGCCTTATCCCGCCCGTCCTGATAAAGACCGAGTACCTTAGGGAGTGTTCAGCGTTGCGAGTTTGGCCTTATATGCATCAGCTCCGAATCATGGTCAAATGTTGGGTTTGCCCAGCTCCTGTGTTTTGCTGCCTTACGTTCCGCTCTATCGGCTAAGGCGGCACCAGGAGAACTACTGCGATTGTGCCCCGGTTCGGCCAGGCAAGCACCTCAGTAGAGAAAGACGAAAACTGACTATCATGATATAGCGTGAGATTGGTCAACCACTCGATGACTTGCCGGAATCTTTAGGATTCCTCTGCATTAACGAAGGGCCGTTTCCCGGCCAGGCACATACGCGCCCCGAGTTCGGGCGAGCGCAGGCGCCACCAGGGGCTATATAAGTAGCCTCACTGTCAAACTCCTATGGCTAAGTGAAAGTGATAAAGCATCATATCCGACTGCCTAGTTCGTTGTGCTATCACCTCCTTTGTAGGACCAAGACGTTGGATCAAGTGTGAAAATGCGCCTTCTGCAAACACCCCCGCATTATGTGCGTGGGGGCTGAAGCCGACGACTGCCATCTTTCAGATTATATATACATATATGTTAAACGGCCGCACATGGGGTATTATAATACTTGCAGGCACAAGTATAAAAAGCTTCTACAATTTATCAAAATATTGTTTTACAATAATATATGCTATTCGAATATAGTATCCTTCGAGCACTGCGTCTCTATTAAACGAGCGCCTTGCAGAACTTCCTGAAAATAGTGCTCGGCAGGTACTCGGCTTCCATCTGAGTCTGGGGATGCAACAGCGGTGGCCTCCATTTCTGCCCAGTATGTCTTGACACGGGCAAGAGCCATCCGCGCACCCTCTATGCACGCTGACCTCTTCATCGCATTGATATGCGGCGCCGCACCAAGGAACTATTGCACCAAGTCGAAGTAACTTTTCGGCTCTGGCCTCTCTGGCCACAGATGACTCATGACATACTTCATGGCGAGTCCGGACAACCTATTTAGCTCGGCCCATTCGGCCAAACGATCGGCTAATGACAGTGGATGCTCTGGATTGTTAAACTGCGACCAAAAGAGCTTTTCCACTTCGTGATCTTCATGATCTCGGATGTGTTCAGCCGCATCTACGGCACTCGCTGCTAAATCCAGATAGGTGTCTGCGGTACTCCACATCTGGTCTAACGGAGCATGTTTAGGATCACAGAACTTCCTCCGCAGCATAAAGGGCTTTCCAGCCACCATCTCTCTGGCCTGACGCAGCTCCTCCTTCATACCTCTCATCGCAGAGCGAGCATCCTTAGCAACGGCCTTCAGGTCCGTCTGTTCCTCCTGATCTTCTTTTTTCAAGAAGCTTGCAACGGTTAGCAGCGCTCTTCAGCTTCACAGCCATCTCGGCCATTTCCTTCTTGCTTCGGCAGTGAGCAGCCTGTTCGGCTTTCAGCTCTTCAATTGCCTTTCCAGCAGCCGCATCACTTTTCCTGGCTTGCTCCTTGGCTCGGGCAAGTTCCGCCCGAAGATCCTCGAAGGTCGGAACCGGACATTGTCAAAGGTCCGAAGCGCCTGAAATCTGGAGCCTTGGGTGTTGGAACTCGAGGCGAAGGGCGAACTCGTTTGAGATTGAAAGAAAGGAGTAAGGCCTTGGTCTCTTTATAAGAGGTTGAATACCAAGGGCCCTCCCCGTGACCGTTTGGGACTCGCCTTTGATCGAGAAAACATACCAACGGGTACGGTTGGGTTACCCACGCACGTATTGATGAATCCCGGAATAAGGGGACACGATCTCTGCTTTGACAAGACATGCCAAGGAAACTGCCTCGCTAAACACGCTGAGGTGGGACAGTAAAACGATTCGAATAAAGATTTGGCCGTGGCGTGATGTCACGCTACGGAATACGTCAGCAGATTAGATTTGTGTAAATATTATTCTCTCTATGGCAATATGTGGAAACTTATTTTGAAGAGCCGGACACTACCTTTGTGTTCAAAATCTTCTATGGAGTACTTGGAGGAGGAACCCGCCTTGCAATGCCGAAGACAATCTGCGCGCCGGACTCGTCGTCATTGAAGCCTGGTTCAGGGGCTACTGAGGGAGTCCTGGATTAGGGGGTGTCCGGATAGCCGGACTATACCTTCGTCCGGACTCCTGGACTATGAAGATACAAGATTGAAGACTTCGTCCCGTGTCCGGAAGGGACTTTCCTTGGCGTGGAAGGCAAGCTTGGCGATAAGGATATGTAAATCTCCTACCATTGTAACCGACTCTGTGTAACCCTAGCCCTCTCCGGTGTCTATATAAAACCAGAGGGTTTTAGTCCGTAGCACGAACAACAATCATACCATAGGCTGGCTTCTAGGGTTTAGCCTCTCTGATCTCATGGTAGATCTACTCTTGTACTACCCATATCATCAATATTAATCAACGAGGACGTCGGGTTTTACCTCCATCAAGAGGGCCCAAACCTGGGTAAAACATCGTGTCCCCTGCCTCCTCTTACCATCCGCCTAGACGTACAGTTCGGGACACCCTACCTGAGATCCGCCAGTTTTGACACCGACAGCCTTCTTCAGGTCCGTCTGTTCCGCCCGATCTTCTTTTTCAAGAAGCTTGCACCGGTCAGCAGCATTCTCCAACTTCACGGCCATCTCGGCCATTTCCTTCTTGCTTCGGCAGTAAGCAGTCTGTTCAGCTTTCAGCTCTTCAATTGCCTTTTCGGCAGCCGCATCACTTTTCCAGGCCTGCTCCTTGGCTCGGGAAAGTTCTGCCCGAAGATTCTCCATGGCAGCAGCACCATCTGCATCAAGCGCACACATTGTAAGATACTGGCATAAAGCTCCTCTTACCAGGTGCCGCCGGAGGAATTGCATACCTTGTGCCTCGTCAAACCGCTTATTGACAAGCGCGATGTCGGAATCTGCCACGTCAAGTTGGCACTTTAGCTCGGTAAGTTCATTAGTCCGGCTGGCCACCGAACACTTTGCCACCTACGTTTGAAGGCGGCATATTAGACCTGGGATTATGATCCTCTACGCGCCGTCACTTTTGACAACGCACAGAGTCGTAGGGGCTACTATCTACACAGGGCGCATCTCATTTATGCGCAACTGTCCAAAAAGGGTACATTATTTCACGTACCTCAAAACCTGTCAGTAAACTCCTGACGGCCTCGTGCAATCCGCTCTCCGCGGATGAAATCCTCTCAATCACCGTACCCATCAATGCACGGTGCACCTCTGAGATAGATGCTCGCCCTAGCAGATCCTTCAGCTCCTCCGACCGCGCACTAAACGGTGAAGGACTCGTTCGATGGCCCTTTTCGAAGGACGGACGCGGAAGGCTTTGGGGGGCCATGTGACTACCTTCTGGCCCTGCCGGATTCGGAGAAACCCTCCGCGACGATACCTCAGGGTCGCCCGCCTCGCAAGGCGGTACGGCAGGGGGAGGCGTTCTGCTCTCCATCATTTCCGGAAGAAGATCCCCCGACGACGAGCTCTGCTGAGAAGGGCTAAGGTCCGAGCTACAAGGTAAATTTTCAATTACTTTTCTCAGATATAAAGCAAGGATTTCTCTCATTTCTTAAAAATAAAAACTTCTCTCTACTTACGGCTCGGTGGAGGGCTGATCCCCTTGAGGGCATAATTCGGCCGAAGCATCCCTCAGCACAGGACCCTCTAGCGAAGATTTCTTCCCCCGCTTTGAGGCCATGGTCTCCGGGTCTTCAGAGGCGGTCCTCTTCTTCCCCTAAGGAGAGGAGTTTTCGATTCCTCCCTTCCAAACAGCCTCCTTCGAGGAAGCCATAGCTTCCTTGTCCCCTCCCGCACTTTTCTCCGAAGGCACAACCTCCAACATCCTGACTAGCACGGGACCCGGCGTGGTCTCGGGGAGTGGGGCCAGACACCTGATTAGCTTTGCTTTCGCTATCCACTCTTTTTTAAAGGACATCTCTTTTAAGGGAAATTTTATGATTAATATGCGGATTGCGAGTACGGGCACAGGGCTACTTACTTGAGTATCCGGGCGGTTGCATCTCAGACCTGCGTCCTCGGTCAAGTCCGGACACATTGCTTGTGATCCGAAGAACAATTTGTACATCTCCATGGGCGTCGCGCCCATAAAATGTTGGAGAGCTCGTGGTCCCTCCGGATTGAACTCCCATAGGCGGAGGGGGCCACGTTTGCAGGGCAGAGCTCGATGAATTATCATAACCTATGTCACCACGACCAGACTAATATATCTTTCTAGGAGATCTCGAATGCGGCCCTGCAATAAGGGCACGTCCTTGGACGGCCCCCAGTCCAGTCCTTTATTAACCAATGACGCTAGCTGTGGTGGGGGACCTGGGCGAAAGGCAGGTGGCGCCACCCACTTGGGGCCCCTAGGAGCGGTAATATAAAACCACTCTCATTGCCATAAGCTGGACTAATCTTGAAAAGAGCCCTCGGGCCATAGAGCACCAGCATTCTTGCTTATAAAAGCACCTCCGCACTCCGCGTGCCGTCCCTCGATCATCTTCGGCTCTACTTTGAAGGTCTCGAGCCATAGTCCGAAGTGAGGAGTAATACGGAGGAAGGCTTAACACACGACGATGAATGAGGAAATATGGAGGATGGACTCCGGGGCTAAGTCGTGATATTCCATCCCATAATAATACATGAGCCCCCTCACGAAGGGATCCGTCGGGAAGCCTAGCCCCCGAAGGAAGTGAGACATGAACACCACACTCTCACCAGGCTTGGGAGTGGGAATTACCTGCCCTTGAGCAGGCAGCCTATGCCAGATTTCGCCGGTCAAGAACCTGGCCTCTCTCAACTTCAGCACGTCCTCCTCCGTGACGGAGGGGGGCATCCATCGGCCTCGAAGGTTGGAACCGGACATTGTCGAAGGTCCGAAGCACCTGAAATCTGGAGCCTTGGGTGTTGGAACTCGAGGCGATGGGCGAACTCGTTTGAGATTGAAAGAAAGGAGTAAGGCCTTGGTCTCCTTATAAGAGGTTGAATACCAAGGGCCCTCCCCGTGACCATTTGGGACTCGCCTTTGATCGAGAAAAAATACCAACGGGTACGACTGGGTTACCCATGCCCATATTGATGAGAATCCCGGAATAAGGGGACACGATCTCTGCTTTGACAAGACATGCCAAGGAAACCGCCTCGCTAAATGCGCTGAGGTGGGACAGTAAAACGATTCGAATAAAGAATTAGCCGTGGCATGATGTAACGCTACGAAATACGTCAGCAGATTAGATTTGTGTAAAAATTATTCTCTCTATGGCAATATGTGGAAACTTATTTTGCAGAGCCGGACACTACCTTTGTGTTCAAAATCTTCTATGGAGTACTTGGAGGAGGAACCCGCCTTGCAATGTCGAAGACAATCTGCGCGCCGGACTCGTCGTCATTGAAGCCTGGTTCAGGGGCTACTGAGGGAGTCCTCGATTAGGGGGTGTCCGGATAGCCGGACTATACCTTCGGACGAACTCCCGGACTATGAAGACACAAGATTAAAAACTTCGTCCCGTGTCCGGAAGGGACTTTCCTTGGCGTGGAAGGCAAGCTTGGCGATACGGATATGTAGATCTCCTACCACTGTAACCGACTCTGTGTAACCCTAGCCCTCTCCGGTGTCTATATAAACTGGAGGGTTTTAGTCCGTAGCACGAACAACAATCATATCATAGGCTAGCTTCTAGGGCTTAGCCTCTCTGATCTCGTGGTAGATCTACTCTTGTACTACCCATATAATCAATGTTAATCAAGCAGGACGTTGGGTTTTACCTCCATCAAGAGGGCCCGAACCTGGGTAAAACATCGTGTCCCCTGCCTCCTGTTACCATCTGCCTAGACGCACAGTTCGGGACCCGCTACCTGAGATCCGCCGGTTTTGACACCGACAGCCTTCTTCAGGTCCGTCTGTTCCACCCGATCTTCTTTTTCAAGAAGCTTGCAACGGTCAGCAACGTTCTTCAAATTCACGGCCATCTCAGCCATTTCCTTCTTGCTTCGGCAGTGAGCAGCCTGTTCGGCTTTCAGCTCTTCAATTGCCTTTCCGGTAGCCGCATCACTTTTCCTGGCCTGCTCCTTGGCTCGGGTAAGTTCCGCCTGAAGATTCTCCATGGCAACAGCACCATCTGCATCAAGCGCACACATTGTAAGATACTGGCATAAAGCTCCTCTTATCGGGTGCCGCCGGAGGAACAACATACCTTGTGCCTCGTCAAGCCGCATATTGACAAGCGCGATATCGACATCTGCCATGTCAAGTTGCAGCTTTAGCTCGGCAAGTTCATCAGTCTGGCTAGCCACCGCACACTTCGCCACCTACGTTTGAAGGCGGCATATTAGACCTGGGATTATGATCCTCTGCGCGTCGTCACTTTTGACAACGCACAGAGTCTCAGGGGCTACTATCTACACAGGGCGCATCTTATTAATGCGCAACTGTCCAAAAAGGGTACATTATTTCGCGTACCTCAAAACCTGTTAGTAAACTCCTGACGGCCTCGTCCAATCCGCTCTCCACGGATGAAATCCTCTCAATCACCGTACCCATCAATTCACGGTGCTCCTCTGAGATAGATGCTCGCCCTAGCAGATCCTTCAGCTCCTCCGACCACGCACCAAACGGTGCCGGACTCATCCAATGGCCCTTTTCGAAGGCCGGACGCGAAGGGCTTTGGGGGGCCATATGACTACCTTCCGGCCCTGCCGGATTCGGAGAAACCCTCCGCGACGATACCTCAGGGTCGCCCGCCTCGCAAGGCGGTACGGCAGGGGGAGGCATTCCGCTCTCCATAATTTCCGAAAGAAGATCCCTCGAAGACGAGCTCTGCTGAGAAGGCCTAAGGTCCGAGCTACAAGGTAAATTTTCGATTACTTTTCTCAGATATAAAGCAATCATTTCTCTCATTTCTTAAAAAGAAAAACTCCTGTCTACTTACGGCTCGGTGCAGGGCTGATCCCCTTGAGGGCATAATTCGGCCGAAGCATCCCCCAGCACAGGACCCTCTGGCGAAGATTTCTTCCCCCGCTTTGAGGCCATGGTCTCCGGGTCTTCAGAGGCGGTCCTCTTCTTCCCCTGAGGAGAGGAATTTTCGATTCCTCCCTTCCAAACAGCCTCCTTCGAGGAGGCCGTAGCTTCCTTGTCCCCTTCCTTGCTTTCCTTCGAAGGCACAACCTGCAACATCCTGACTAGCACGGAACCCGGCGTGGTCTCATGGAGTAGGCCAGACACCTGATTAGCTTTGCTTTTGCTATCCACTCCTGTTTAAAGGATAGCTCTTTTAAGGGCAATTTTATGATAAATATGCGGATTGCGAGTCCGACACAGGGCTACTTACTTGAGTATCCGGGCAGTTGCAGCTCAGACCTGCATCCTCGGTCAAGTCTTGACACATTGCTTGTGATCCGAAGAACAATTTGTACATCTCCACGGGCGTCGCGCCCATAAAATGTTGGAGAGCTCGTGGTCCCTCCGGATTTAACTCCCATAGGCGGAGGGGGCGACGTTTGCAGGGCAGAGCTCGGCGAATCAGCATAACCTGTGTCACCACGACCAGACTAATATATCTTTCTAGGAGATCTCGAATGTGGCCATGCAACAAGGGCACGTCCTTGGACGGCCCCCAGTCCAGTCCTTTATTAACCCATGATGCTACCTGTGGTGGGGGACCCGGGCGAAAGGCAGGTGGCGCCACCCACTTGGGGCCCCAGGGAGCGGTAATATAAAACCACTCTTGTTGCCATAAGCTGGACTCCTCTTGAAAAGAGCCCTCGGGCCATGGAGCACCAGCATTCTTGCTTATAAAAGCACATCCGCACTCCGCGTGCCATCCCTCGATCATCTTTGGCTCTACTTTGAAGGTCTCGAGCCATAGTCCGAAGTGAGGAGTAATGCGGAGGAAGGCTTCACACATGACGATGAATGAGGAAATATGGAGGATGGACTCCGGGGCTAAGTCGTGATATTCCAGCCCATAATAATACATGAGCCCCCTCACGAAGGGATCCGTTGGGAATCCTAGCTCCCGAAGGAAGTGAGACATGAACACCACACTCTCACCAGGCTTGGGAGTGGGAATGACCTGCCCTTGAGCAGGCAGCCTATGCCAAATTTCGCCGGTCAAGAACCTGGCCTCTCTCAACTTCAGCACGTCCTCCTCCGTGACGGAGGAGGGCATCCATCGGCCTCGAAGGTCGGAATCGGAAATTGTCGAAGGTTCGAAGCGCCTGAAATCTGGAGCCTTGGGTGTTGGAACTTGAGGCAAAGGGCGAACTCGTTTGAGATTGAAAGAAAGGAGTAAGGCCTTGGTCTCTTTATAAGAGGTTGAATACCAAGGGCCCTCCCCGTGACCGTTTGGGACTCGCCTTTGATCGACAAAACATACCAATGGGTACGGCTGGGTTACCCACGCCCATATTGATGAGAATCCCGGAATAAGGGGACACGATCTCCGCTTTAACAATAAATGCCAAGGAAACCGCCTCGCTAAACGCACTGAGGTGAGACAGAAAATGATTCGAATAAAGACTTGGCCGCAGTGTGATGTCACGCTATGGAATACGTCAGCAGATTAGATTTGTGTAAATATTATTCTCTCTATGGCAATATGTGGAAACTTATTTTGCAGAGCCGGACACTACCTTTGTGTTCAAAATCTTCTATGAAGTACTTGGAGGAGGAACCCGCCTTGCAATGCCGAAGACAATCCGCGCGCCGGACTTGTCATCATTGAAGCCTGGTTCAGGGGCTACTGAGGGAGTCCTGGATTAGGGGTTGTCCGAATAGCCGGACTATACCTTCGGCCGGACTCCTGGACTATGAAGATACAAGATTGAAGACTTCGTCCCGTGTCCGGAAGGGACTTTCCTTGGCGTGGAAGGCAAGCTTGGCGATAGAGATATGTGGATCTCCTACCATTGTAACCGACTCTGTGTAACCCTAGCCCTCTCCGGTGTCTATATAAACCGGAGGGTTTTAGTCCGTAGGAAAAACAACAATCATACCATAGGCTAGCTTCTAGGGTTTAGCCTCTCTGATCTCGTGGTAGATCTACTCTTGTACTACCCATATCATCAATATTAATCAAGCAGGACGTAGGGTTTTACCTCCATCAAGATGGCCCGAACCTGGGTAAAACTTTGTGTCCCCTGCCTCCTGTTACCATCGCCTAGACGCACAGTTCGGGACCCCCTACCCGAGATCCGCCGGTTTTGACACCGACATTACACGTTCGCGACCAGAATGACAACACTACGTACGCTTCGACCAGGTGGGTCCCAACTATCAGGCACTTCCTTGCCTGCGAAGATGTAGCTGGTGGGTCCCAGTAGTCAGAGGGCGAATCATTTTTTTTGCCTGGACGCACTTCCTTGCGTGCGAAGATGTAGCTGGTGGGTCCCAGCAGTCAGGGGGAAATGTTTTTTTCGTGAAATATAGTGGCCCGTTCGGTGGGTCCCAGCTGTCAGGTGGAGGTATCATTATTTTCCGTGTAATAAGGAGGCACTTACTTGCTACGGCCGTGGACCCAGCTGTCAGCCTCTCCATGTACAGTCCACATCCGATCGAAGTCGTTCCTTGACCATGTTAACCACGCCGCGCCGAGAGCACCAAGGCGGTGGACGACGGCGAGGCGGTGGAGGGGAGTACGACTGTACGAGGGTTTACTGGTTCGTCTGCTATCGCCGGAGAATAACAGCAAGTGTGGGTGAGTAGAGGGATGGCTAGGCCAGCGATGGGAGTACGGTCGGGCGGTGAGGCCTGTGCGGCAGCACAACGGGCCGCGAGGAGGAGGGAGCAGGCAGTCCCGCCAGCGCTTGTTTGAGCGGCTGGAGCAGGAAGAGCAGAGATTGAAGAAGCATGACGGCCGTTGGATGGACATCCAACAGTTAGTGCTTGTGCGTCAACCTTTTTTTTAGGAAAGCCTCAAATCTATGGAAAACAGCATACATCCCATCTGCCATTATTTCCAATAATTTACAGCCCATTGGCTAATTCTTAAGGTTTTTTTGGAGCCCATAATATTTTTGTTAGCATTACAGCTCATATTGTGTCAACGGTTAAAAATTATACGACATTTTGCATATTTCGGTGCGGTCTGAACTGTTTTTAATCCCAAAATTTTGACTCACATTCAAACTGATTTTAAAAATAAATGTATATCAATATAAAATCCAACAAATTCTCCACGCATAAAAATTAATGTAATTTAAAATCTTGAAATGAAAAAAAAGATATTTGAAACTAATTGCCGATATGATGTGTTTTAAAAATGTACAGCCCATTTCTCATTACTGATGGGCCATTTTCTCGGCCAGCCGAATGAAATCTCTCCTCGTCTTGAAAGATGTGCAGCCCAACAGGCCTGACAAAGCGACTTACTGGGCAAATCACGAAAAGACTGTGCTGTGGTCGTGGACCCAGCTGTCAGCCTCTCCACGTACAGTACTCTTCCGATGGAAGTCATTCCTTGACCACGTTGACCACGCTGCACAGAGAGCACCACGGCGGTGGACGACGGCGAGGCCTAGGAAGGGGACGACGCGGCAGCGGATCCCCGCGCGGAGAGGACTATGAGGGTTCACTGGTTCGGCTGCGGTGTGAGGCTGCCGTCGCCGCAGGGCCTGGCCAGCGGTGGGAATAGTAGGGGCGGCGAGGCCTCTGCGGCAGCATAGCCGGCCACGGGAGGCAGGAGCATGCGGCACGACCAGCGCTGCTTTGGGCGGCTGGAGCAAGAAGACCAGAGGCTGAAGAAGCGCTACGGCCGTTGGATGGACATCGTACGGTCATTGGAGCTAGAATCGTTCATATTGACTAAGTTGACAAAGCCCTTCGTCCCTGTCAACTTAGTAGGCCCACAAGTCAGCCTCCCAGCAAGGTGGGTCCTAGCTAGCTGGGGGAGTATTCATTTTTTTGCGTGTAATAATTAGGAACTTCCGGTGTGTCCAAGCTGACAGCGGGGGGAACGTTTTTTTCGCGAAATATGGTGGCCCGTCCGGTGGGTCCCAGCAGTCAGGGGAAATGATTTTTTCGCAAAATACTGGTGGCCCGTCGGGTGGGTCCCTGCTGTCAGGTGGAGGAATCATTATTTTCCGCATAATAAGGAGGCACTTCCTTGCTGCCGCCGTGGACCCAGCTGTCAGCCTCTCCACGTACAGTCCACGTCCGATGGAAGTCGTTCCTTCCACGTTGACCACGCCGCGCCGAGAGCACCAGGGTGGTGGATGACAGCGAGGCCTAGGAAGGGGACGACGCGGAGCCGCTGAAGACGCGACAGTGGATGCCCACACGGAGAGGAGTATGAGGGTTCACTCGTTCGGCTGCGGTGTGAGGCTACCGTCACCACAGGGCGTGGCCAGCGGTGGGAATAGTAGGGGGCGGTGAGGCCTCCACGGCAGCACAGCCGGCCACGGGAGGCAGGAGCAGGCGGCACGACTGGCGCTGCTTTGGGCGGCTGGAGCAAGAAGACCAGAGGTTGAAGAAGCACTACGGCCGTTGGATGGACATCGTACGGTCACTGTAGCTAGAATTGTTTATATTGACTAAGTTGACAAAGCCCTTGGTACGCCAACTTAGTAGGCCCACAGGTCAGCTTCCGAAATGGTGCGCCCCAGATGTCAGGGGGAGAAATCATTTTTTGGGCAGGTGAAGCTAGAATATCCGAGATTGAAGAAGAAGCACGGCATCCGTTGGATGGACATCCAACGACCACTGCTGCTAGAACCATGTGTTGACTATAAGTTGACAAAGCCTTGCATACGCGTCAACTCTGTTTTTTTAGGGGACGCGTCAACTCTGTTTTTTTAGGGGACGCGTCAACTTAGTAAGGCGAGAAGTGTGTGGCAGAGAACTTATAGCCCATTTTGAGATTTGTAAGTATGTGTAGCCCATTTTTGAATTCTAATGGAATTTACTACAGTTCATTTACAGTTTGTTAAAAGTACAGCCCATTTCAACCAACTGTTCAAAACAGAATTCAATAAAATTTCCCACATTTTGATGGGATCCGAAATATTTTTATCCCGAAATTTCTTGTCAGATTAAATACAATTTCAATATAAATTTATATTATGTAAAAATCCAATGAAACATTGCGCTCGCAACAATTAATGAAATTAAAATTTTCAATATCCAAAAATAATATTTTATAAAGTAATCACGTGTTTGGTGCATTTTTTATAGTTATTGCCCAGTTTTTATAATTACATCACATTTATTATTTCTTAAAGCCCATTTTCTTGTTAAGCCTAATGCATTCCTTCTAGGAAAGATTTGCAGCCCAGCGGGGCGGAGAATAACAACTGGACCTTGCCTGGGTATTCCTAAAAAAAGTATAGCTGGGCTAGCCATTTTCAGCTTGAAAAAAATTAATATCTGGGCTGGATATCTGGCCTGGGCTAGACGGGCCACAGCCCGCCCAGTTAATACCCGCAGCGATGTTTTCGTTGTTGTTCATAGGAGAAAAATTAATATCTGGGCTAAACATCGAAAAACTCTGTAGTGCTCACACCTCAAAAACACAAATACTGCTCGAGCTGCTTGGTCCCAACTGTCGGTCGCTTCTTGTGCAATTCTCTCGTTTATTGACTTGTACTACATAGGTTGACAATGGTGTGGGACCGTGATGTCAGGAAACCAGGGGGGAGCAAAATAAATAACTCCAGCGAGCGCTTCCACCTCTGCCTCGTTTTCTCCCATGGAAACCCCTTTCCTCCCTTTTTTTTTGCTTGGGCAAGGACCAATGCATGCAGCACATCCATGCGGTTATTAGGCAAGAAATAAAAGCGCTTTGCATGCTATGAATTACGATGGCCTGCATGGGTAGCTAATAAGGCATCCTCTTAACTGCTGTGATTAAATGTTGTGTTTAGAAGAGAGAAATATTCTTATTTTCCACCAATCTGCTTGCACCTAGGTCGTGATGCACCTTCTAATACGACTTATTCACCTAGACGGAGGGAGTATAGTTTTATACATATATATATATATATATATGTATATATATGTATATATAAGGATGCACTTGCGTACGTGAGGCTATGGACCTGGTGGGTCCCCATTGTCATCCTCTCCAAGTAAAGTCATCTCCTCGCCCGCGCGCGCTTTCCGCCCGAAATAGTCAGCGCCACCCGCCCTGCTTCCCGGTGCAGGCGATTGCTCCGCCTTCAAACGACGCAAGTGCCATCCGTCCATCTGCCGCCCACATTAATGATACACGGCTGCCGAGGCGGCTACTCCGGCACCACAAGTCCGTCCCTCCGCCCGCCCACCATTGCTATATAAACTGCTGCGCCGGCCATAGCCACAGTCATCCGCATCCGTTCCCTTTCTCCTGTCCACACCACTACTACCCACCATGGCTTCCTCGCGCTCCAGCGCTCTTCGGGACGGGCAGACGATGGACCACAAGGAGATGGCAGCCATTGCTGCCGACCGGCTGGCCGGCAGGCAGCCGGAGGACGACGACGTCCCAATGGAGAACATGGTAGTCGACGATCCGGTGCCAACCCCCTCCTCCATGCCATCCTCGCCGATGCATTGCACCATGACCATCGGCGAGGCCCGTGCCCAATATATGGATAGTGTGAGGCAGATGCATCGGGAGCAGTTCCGGGAGGCGTAGGCCGACACCGCCTACAACCACCATCTCCTCCAGGAGCATCTGCAGGCGGAGGAGCAGATCGCCGCGGAGCGGGCGGAGTAGGAGGTGTTGGAAATATGCCCTAGAGGCAATAATAAATTGATTATTATTATATTTCCTTGTTCATGATAATCGTTTATTATCCGTGCTATAATTGTATTGATAGGAAACTCAGATACATGTGTTGATACATAGACAACACCATGTCCCTAGTGAGCCTCTAGTTGACTAGCTCGTTGATCAATAGATAGTTACGGTTTCCTAACCATGGACATTGGATGTCGTTGATAACGAGATCACATCATTAGGAGAATGATGTGATGGACAAGACCCAATCCTAAGCATAGCACTAGATCGTGTAGTTCGTATGCTAAAGCTTTTCTAATGTCAAGTATCATTTCCTTAGACCATGAGATTGTGCAACCTCCGGACACCGTAGGAGTGCTTTGGGTGTGCCAAACGTCACAACGTAACTGGGTGGCTATAAAGGTACATTACAGGTATCTCTGAAAGTGTCTGTTGGGTTGGCACGAATCGAGACTGGGATTTGTCACTCCGTGTAAGCGGAGAGGTATCTCTGGGCCCACTCGGTAGGACATCATCATATGCGCAATGTGACCAAGGAGTTGATCACGGAATGATGTGTTACGGAACGAGTAAAGAGACTTTCCGGTAACGAGATTGAACTAGGTATTGGATACCGACGATCGAATCTCGGGCAAGTAACATACCGATAGACAAAGGGAATTGTATACGGGTTTGATTAAGTCCTTGACATCGTGGTTCATCCGATGAGATCATCGTGGAACATGTGGGAGACAACATGAGTATCCAGATCCTGCTGTTGGTTATTGACCGGAGAACGTCTCGGTCATGTCTGCATGTCTCCCGAACCCATAGGGTCTACACACTTAAGGTTCAGTGACACTAGGGTTATAGAGATATTAGTATGCGGTAACCCGAAAGTTGTTCGGAGTCCCGGATGAGATCCCGGACGTCACGAGGAGTTCCGGAATGGTCCGGAGGTAAAGAATTATATATAGGAAGTGCTATTTCGGCCATCGGGACAAGTTTCGGGGTCATCGGTATTGTACCGGGACCACCGGACGGGTCCCGGGGGTCCACCGGGTGGGGCCTACTGCCCCGGGGGGCCACATGGGCTGTAAGGGGTGTGCCTTGGCCTATATGGGCCAAGGGCACCAGCCCCAAGAGGCCCATGCGCCAAGAGATAGGAAAAAGGGGAGAGTCCTAAAAGGGGAAGGCACCTCCGAGGTGCCTTGGGGAGGATGGACTCCTCCCCACCCTTGGCCGCACCCTTCCTTGGAGGAAGGGGCAAGGGCTGCGCCTCCCCCTCTCCCTTGGCCCTATATATAGTGGGGAAAAGGAGGAGCAAACATACCTGAGCCCTGGTGCCTCCCTCTCCCTCCCGTGACACATCTCCCACCTCCCGCAGCGCTTGGCGAAGCCCTGTTGGAATCCCGCTACTTCCACCACGCCGTCGTGCTGTTGGATCTCCATCAACCTCTCCTTCCCCCTTGCTGGATCAAGAAGAAGGAGACGTTGCTGCTCCGTACATGTGTTGAACGCGGAGGTGTCGTCCGTTCGGCGCTAGGATCATCGGTGATTTGGATCACGACGAGTACGACTCCATCAACCCCGTTCTCTTGAACGCTTCCGCGCGCGATCTACAAGGGTATGTAGATCCACTCCTCCCTTGTTGCTAGATGACTCCATAGATTTATCTGGGTGACACGTAGGAAAATTTTGAATTATTGCTACGTTCCCCAACAGTGGCATCATGAGCTAGGTCTATTGCGTAGATTCTATGCACGAGTAGAACACAAAGTAGTTGTGGGCGTTGATTTTGTTCAATATGCTTGCCGTTACTAGTCTTATCTTGATTCGGCGGCATCGTGGGATGAAGCGGCCCGGACCAACCTTACACGTACTCTTACGTGAGACCGGTTCCACCGACAAACATGCACTAGTTGCATAAGGTGGCTGGCGGGTGTCTGTCTCTCCCACTTTAGTCGGATCGGATTCGATGAAAAGGGTCCTTATGAAGGGTAAATAGCAATTGGCATATCATGTTGTGGTCTTTGCGTAGGTAAGAAAAGTTCTTGCTAGAAACCCATAGCAGCCACGTAAAACATGCAAACAACAATTAGAGGACGTCTAACTTGTTTTTGCAGGGTATGCTATGTGATGTGATATGGCCAAAAGGATGTGATGAATGATATATGTGATGTATGAGATTGATCATGTTCTTGTAATAGGAATCATGACTTGCATGTCGATGAGTATAACAACCGGCAGGAGCCATAGGAGTTGTCTTAATTTATTCATGACCTGTGTGTCAACATAAACGTCATGTAATTACTTTACTTTATTGCTAACCGTTAGCTGTAGTAGTAGAAGTAATAGATGACGTGACAACTTCATGGAGACACGATGATGGAGATCATGATGATGGAGATCATGGTGTCATGCCGGTGACAAGATGATCATGGAGCCCCAAGATGGAGATCAAAGGAGCTATATGATATTGGCCATATCATGTCACTATTATTTGATTGCATATGATGTTTATCATGTTTATGCATCTTGTTTACTTAGAATGACGGTAGTAAATAAGATGATCCCTCATTAAAATTTCAAGAAGTGGTCTCCCCTAACTGTGCACCATTGCTACAGTTCGTCGTTTCGAAGCACGCCGTGATGATCGGGTGTGATAGATCCTTACGTTCACATACAACGGGTGTAAGACAGTTTTACACATGCAAAACACTTAGGGTTAACTTGACGAGCCTAGCATGTACAGACATGGCCTCGGAACACAGAAGACCGAAAGGTCGAGCATGAGTCGTATGGCAGATACGATCAACATGAAGATGTTCACCGACGTTGGCTAGTCCGTCTCACGTGATGATCGGACACGGCCTAGTTGACTCGGATCATGTAATCACTTAGATGACTAGAGGGATGTCTATCTAAGTGGGAGTTCATAAGATGAACTTAATTATCCTGAACATAGTCAAAAGGATTTTGCAAATTATGTCGTATCTCACGCTTTAGTTCTACTGTTTAGATATGTTCCTAGAGAAAAATTAGTTGAAAGTTGATAGTAGCAATTATGCGGACTAGGTCCGTAGACTGAGGATTGTCCTCATTGCTTCTTAGAAGGCTTATGTCCTTAATGCACCGCTCAGTGTGCTGAACCTCGAACGTTGTCTGTGGATGTTGCGAACATCTGACATACACGTTTTGATAACTACGTGATAGTTCAGTTAAACGGTTTAGAGTTGAGGCACCAAAGACGTTTTTGAAACGTCGCGAAACATATGAGATGTTTCGAGGGCTGAAATTGGGATTTCAGGCTCGTGCCCACGTCAAGAGGTATAAGACCTCCGACGGTTCTTCTAGCCTACATACTAAGGGAGAAAAGCTCAATTGTTGAGCTTGTGCTCAGATTATCTGAGTACAACAATCACTTGAATCAAGTGGGAGTTAATCTTCCAGATGAGATAGTGATGTTTCTCCGAAGTCATTACCACCAAGCTGCTAGAGCTTAGTGATGAACTATAATATATCAGGGACATATATGATGATCCTTGAGATATTCGCGATGTTTGACACCGCGAAAGTAGAAATCAAGAAGGAGCATCAATTGTTGATGGTTGGTGAAACCACTAGTTTCAAGAAGGGTAAGGGCAAGAAGGGATACTTCATGAAACGGCAATTCAGCTGCTGCTCTAGTGAAGAAACCCAAGGTTGAACCCAAACCCGAGACTAAGTGCTTCTGTAATAAGGAGAATAGCCACTGGAGCAGGATTACCCTAGATACTTGGTAGATGAGAAGGCTGGCAAAGTCGATAGTAGTATATTGGATGTACATTGTGTTGATGTGTACTTTACTAGTACTCCTAGTAGCACCAGGGTATTAGATACTGGTTCGGTTGCTAAGTGTTAGTAAGTCGAAATAAAAGCTACGGAATAAACGGAGACTAGCTAAAGGTGAGCTGACGATATGTGTTGGAAGTGTTTCCAATGTTGATATGATCAAGCATCGCACGCTCCCTCTACCATCGAGTTTGGTGTTTGAGTTGAGCATAGACATGATTGGATTATGTCTACCGCAATACGGTTATTCATTTAAGGAGAATAATGGTTACTCTGTTTATTTGAATAATACCTTCAATGGTCTTGCACCTATAATGAATGGTTTATTGAATCTCGATCGTAGTGATACACATGTTCATGCCAAAAGATATAAGATAGTACCACCTACTTGTGGCACTGCCACGTAAGTCATATCGGTGTAAAACGCATGAAGAAGCTCCATGTTGATGGATCTTTGGGCTCACTCATTTTTGAAAAAGTTTGGGACATGCGAACCATGTCTATTGGTGTATATGCATGAAGAAACTCCATGCAAATGGACCGTTTGAACTCACTTGATTTTGAATCACTTGAGACATGCAAATCATACCACATGGGCAAGATGACTGAAAGCCTCGTTTTCAGTAAAATGGAACAAGAAAGCAACTTGTTGGAAGTAATACATTTTTGATGTGTGCAGTCCAATGAGTGCTGAGGCATGTAGTGGATATCGTTATGTTCTTACTTCACAGATGATTTGAGTAGATGTTGAGTATATTTACTTGATAAATCACGAGTCTGAATTACTGAAAGGTTCAAGTAATTTCAGGGTGAAGTTGAAAGATCGTCGTGACAAGAGGATAAAATATTTATGATATGATCATAGAGATGAATATCTGAATTACGAGTTTGGCACAAAATTAAGACATTGTGGAAATTGTTTCACAACTGATACAGCCTGGAACACCATAGTGTGATGGTGTGTCCGAACATCATAACTGCACCCTATTGGATATGATGCATACCATGATGTCTCTTATCAAATTACCATAATAGTTTATGGGTTAGGCATTAGAGACAACCACATTCACTTTAAATAGGGCACCATGTAATTCCGATGATATGACACCATATGAACTATGGTTTAGAGAAACCTAAGCTGTCATTTCTTAAAAGTTTGGGGCTGCGACGCTTATGTGAAAAAGTTTCAGGCCGATAAGCTCGAACCCAAAGCAGATAAATACATCTTCATAGGACACCCAAAAACAGTTGGGTATACCTCCTGTCTCAGATTCGAAAGCAATAAGGGATTGTTTCTAGAATCGGGTCCTTTCTTGAGGAAAAGTTTCTCTCGAAAGAATTGAGTGGGAGGATGGTGGAGACTTGATGAGGTTATTGAACCGTTACTTCAACTAGTGTATAGCAGGGCACAAAGAGTTGTTCCTGTGGCACCTACACCAATTGAAGTGGAAGCATATGATAGTGATCATGAAACTTCAGATCAAGTCACTACCAAACCTCGTGGGATGACAAGGATGCGTACTACTTCAGAGTGGTACGTAATCCTGTCTTGGAAGTCATGTTGCTAGACACCAATGAACCTACGAGCTATGGAGAAGCAATGGTGGGCCCAGATTCCGATAAATGGCTCGAGGCCATAAAATCCGAGAGAGGATCCATGTATGAAAACAAAGTGTAGACTTTGGCAGAACGGCTCGATGGTCGTAAGGCTATTGAGTGCAGATGGATTTTAAAAGGAAGACGGACAATGATGGTAAATGTCACCATTAAGAAAGCTCGACTTGTCGTTAAGATGTTTTCCGACAAGTTCAAGGAGTTGACTACGATGAGACTTTCTCACTCGTAGCGATGCTAAGAGTCTGTTGGAATTATATTAGCGATTACTGCATTATTTATGAAATCTTGCAGATAGGATATCAAAACATTGTTTCCTCGACGATTTTCTTGAGGAAAGGTTGTATGTGATACAACCGGAAGGTTTTGTCAATCCTGAAAAGATGCTAATAAGTATGCAAAGCTCCAGCAATCCTTCTGAGGACTGGAGTAAGCATCTCGGAGTTGGAATGAACGCTTTGATGAGATGATCAAAGGTTTTGGGTTTATATAATGTTTATGAGAAACTTGTATTTCCAAAGAAGTGAGTGGGAGCACTATAGAATTTCTGATGAGTATATGTTGTTGACACATTGTTGATCAGAAATGATGTAGAATTTTTGGAAAGCATATAGGGTTATTGGGAAAGTGTTTTTCAATGGAAAGCCTGGATTAAGCTACTTGAACATTGAGCATCAAGATCTATAAGGATAGATCAAAACGCTTAATGGTACTTTCAAATGAGCACATACCTTGACATGATCTTGAAGGTGTTCAAGATGGATCAGTCAAAGAAGGAGTTCTTGCCTGAGTTGTAAGGTATGAAGTTAAGACTTAAAGATCGACCATGGCAGAATAGAGAGAAAGGACGAAAGTCGTCCCCTGTGCTTAAGACGTAGGCTCTATAGTATGCTATGCTGTGTACCACACCTGAAGTGTGCCTTGCCATGAGTCAGTCAAGGGGTGCAAGAGTGATCCAAGAATGGATCACAGGACAGCGGTCAAAGTTATCCTCAGTAACTAGTGGACTAAGGAATTTTCCCGATTATGGAGGTGGTAAAAGAGTTCGTCGTAAAGGGTTACATCGATGCAAGCTTAACACCTATCCGGATAGCTCTGAGTAGAGATACCGGATACGTATAATGGAGCAACAATTTAGAATAGCTCCAAGTAGAACAGTTATTTGGAATAGCTGCAAATAGAACGTGGTAGCTACATCTAGGAGATGACATAGAGATTTGTAAAGCATACACGGATCTGAAAGGTTCAGACCCGTTGACTAAAACCTCTCTCACAAGCAACATGATCAAACCTAGAACTCATTGAGTGTTAATCACATAGTGATGTGAACTAGACTACTGACTCTAGTAAACTCTTGGGTGTTGGTCACATGGCGATGTGACCTGTGAGTGTTAATCACATGGCGATGTGAACTAGATTATTGACTCTAGTGCAAGTGGGAGACTGTTGGAAATATGCCCTAGAGACAATAATAAATTGATTATTATTATATTTCCTTGTTCATGATAATCGTTTATTATCCGTGCTATAATTGTATTGATAGGAAACTCAGATACATGTGTGGATACATAGACAACACCATGTCCCTAGTGAGCCTCTAGTTGACTAGCTCGTTGATCAATAGATGGTTACGGTTTCCTAACCATGGACATTGGATGTCGTTGATAACGGGATCACATCATTAGGAGAATGATGTGATGGACAAGACCCAATCCTAAGCATAGCACTAGATCGTGTAGTTCGTATGCTAAAGCTTTTCTAATGTCAAGTATCATTTCCTTAGACCATGAGATTGTGCAACTTCCGGACACCGTAGGAGTGCTTTGGGTGTGCCAAACGTCACAACGTAACTGGGTGGCTATAAAGGTACATTACATGTATCTCTGAAAGTGTCTGTTGGGTTGGCATGAATCGAGACTGGGATTTGTCACTCCGTGTAAGCGGAGAGGTGTCTCTGGACCCACTCGGTAGGACATCATCATATGCGCAATGTGACCAAGGAGTTGATCACGGAATGATGTGTTACGGAACGAGTAAAGGGACTTGCCGGTAACGAGATTGAACTAGGTATTGGATACCGACGTTCGAATCTCGGGCAAGTAACATACCGATAGACAAAGGGAATTGTATACGGGATTGATTAAGTCCTTGACATCGTGGTTCATCCGATGAGATCATCGTGGAACATGTGGGAGCCAACATGGGTATCCAGATCCCGCTGTTGGTTATTGACCGGAGAACGTCTCGGTCATGTCTGCATGTCTCCCGAACCCGTAGGGTCTACACACTTAAGGTTCGGTGACGCTAGGGTTATAGAGATATTAGTATGCGGTAACCCGAAAGTTGTTCGGAGTCCCGGATGAGATCCCGAACGTCACGAGGAGTTCCGGAATGGTCCGGAGGTAAAGAATTATATATAGGAAGTGCTATTTCGGCCATCGGGACAAGTTTCGGGGTCATCGGTATTGTACCGGGACCACCGGAAGGGTCCCGGGGGTCCACCGGGTGGGGCCACCTGCCCCGGGGGGCCACATGGGCTGTAAGGGGTGTGCCTTGGCCTATATGGGCCAAGGGCACCAGCCCCAAGAGGCCCATGCGCCAAGAGATAGGAAAAAGGGGAGTGTCCTAAAAGGGGAAGGCACCTCCGAGGTGCCTTGGGGAGGATGGACTCCTCCCCACCCTTGGCCGCACCCTTCCTTGGAGGAAGGGGCAAGGGCTGCGCCTCCCCCTCTCCCTTGGCCCTATGTATAGTGGGGAAAAGGAGGAGCAAACATACCTGAGCCCTGGCGCCTCCCTCTCCCTCCCGTGACACATCTCCCACCTCCCGCAGCGCTTGGCGAAGCCCTGTTGGAATCCCGCTACTTCCACCACGCCGTCGTGCTGTTGGATCTCCATCAACCTCTCCTTCCCCCTTGCTGGATCGAGAAGAAGGAGATGTCGCTGCTCCGTACGTGTGTTGTACGCGGAGGTGCCGTCCGTTCGGCGCTAGGATCATCGGTGATTTGGATCACGACGAGTACGACTCCATCAACCCCGTTCTCTTGAACGCTTCCGCGCGCGATCTACAAGGGTATGTAGATCCACTCCTCCCTCGTTGCTAGATGACTCCATAGATTTATCTTGGTGACACGTAGGAAAATTTTGAATTATTGCTACGTTCCCCAACAGGAGGCGCTGCTCGACTCGTACCGCTCCGCCCGCAAGGGCCGCCTCGAGCTCTGGCGGGAGAGCATGCGGGTGGCGGAGGCTGCGGCCGCCTACAAAGAGGCTAGCAAAGAGGAGATGAAGCGGGCGAGGCGGTGTTTGGAGAGACCGAGGACGAGGCAGAGGACAACGCCGGCTCCGACGAGTCCCCGCTCCACTGGCGTCGACGAGGCCCTGCTCCGCCAAGGCCCCGCGGCGCCAACAACGAGGCAGAGGACACCGCCGGCTCCGCCGAGGCCTCGCCCCGCCAACAACAAGGCAGAGGACATCGCCAGCAACGCGGGGGAAGATTTCCACCACTCCGCTGAGGCGCCGCCCGCCTGCAATGACACAGAGGACATCGCCGGCTCCGCCGAGGCACCGCCCCGCTGCCAACGAGGCCGCGCCACACAGAAAACGAGGAAGAGTAGAACACAGTAGGTCGCCGCCGCTCGGGTCCAAGTAAGGACACCACTGCTACCCTCCTGTTGAATCCAAGCTAGGCGGGTTGACCATTGACGGCCGGTTAGCGTCTTGGCGGCGACGTGGAGTCGGGGAGTTCTGCTGGAGAGTAACGCTGCTTCTACTTAACCGCTGGTGCAGTTGGCTGACTGACACATGGGCCCAATAGGCCACATGTCAATTACGCAACTGCACCTACAGTTAAGTCGCTGAAGCTTCTGTTTGGCTCAGCGGGACACAGGTGGGTAGCTTCGGTTAATTAATTATACCTCCAGCGCACCCCTTTTTAGTTGAAGAATGTATGAAATGTAATGAAATCTGGCATGTTTATATGAAATCCGACCGTGTATGAATGAATTTATTTCGATTAGTTCGAATTCCTGTATCACTGGCATTGGATGAACATGCAAAACAATATGTACTAGCATTATTCCGAGGGTGATCACCTCGTTTGCAGCAGTTTCACATGTACTCCCTCCGGTCCTTTCTAGTCTGCATACAAGTTTTGTCGGTAGTCAAATTATCTCTACTTTGACCAATCTTATACAAAAAGTATGCACTTTCACAATGTGCGAAGTAAGAAGGAACAGAAGGAGTACAAAGAGTTTGAGCAGGTTTTTAGTGTTTCTGTACATTGCAATAAAACACACAGGCCTGGCAATTCATAGAGAACATTCAAAACAATCGATGATTATGCACCTCAGCGACTCACATGTCAGAAGCAATATTTACTTCACAACTAAAGAATAAAAACAAATTGATCGATGCTGCTGACAGCAAGGGCGTCCCATTCGAAAATATCAAACGCATGTCTTGCTAAAATCAATGAGCAAAATTTGACAAGGTTGTCCCACTCCAAAATATCAAATGCTTACGATTGTGGAATGGGCAGGGTTTGCCATCAGTTCGGACATTGACATGGCACCTCGTGCTAAATAAACCAGTTGTTCTTTTTGTGCAGTTCCACCAAAATCAACCAAATTCACGCGTAGCTTGTATGATTTCACCCTTATATGTTGCAACGCCTTGAACTTATCAGCACCTCCTTTCTTGTGGTGGAAATGAATGATTCGATGTATTCATGAACATTTTGTGCAGTTCCCATTGAAATCAAGCTAAGCACCCCTGTTTGCACAAATACAAAAAAGTGATTAGTATAGAGCAAAGTGTACTATGAATTGACAATTTCAATAGGCACATACATGGTCCATCACTAAACCACAACACTACATCCCCGACAGACAGGTTGGTCGGGAATCCAAGTTTCACCATCGGACAGTCGGACGGGAAAGACTAGTGCCGACCGACAACGTCTGTTGGGGAAATTCCAGACGGGAAAAGCTTTTCCCGACCGACTGCTTGATGGCTATGGAGTATCTTTCTCGACCGATAGTCTGTTGGGCCTTCCATGGGCCTTTCCCGACCAACAGCATGTTGGGGCAACCATGGGCCTTTCCCGACCGACTATTGGATGGGGTATTCTTTCCCGACCAACACTGTGTTGGGCCTAGCATAGCCTTTCCCGACCGACTGTCAGACGAGTTTTGTTTTGCCGACCAACAATCGGATAGGATTTTTCTTTGCCAACCACCAGTTCTTCTCCATTTTATTTAGCCAACCACAACTTTAATTAACATATCATTCTGATTGTCAAGTATAATCACCAAGACACCATACATCAGGCTCACATCGGGTGCCCCAAACATTTTTTATTCCATTAATTATTTGTCACATACATACACTTCATTCTGTTCTAAACATTACCACCAAGACAACATACATCAAGTTCACAAAAGGACAAGTAAAAGATGCAAGTATGAGACATCAGTTGTACAAAATAAAATCTAAAACATCTAGTTGACGTAGATCGTTGGCTTCATGGTTCTGTGTGAGTGCACTCCTTTGATTTGTTTCCTACAAAAGTTAAAAAATTCTCAATTATAATAGACTAATAGAAGCTAGACTACAGTAGCAAAATTCCAACAAAGAGATCATCACATTCTCAAAAATATAAATAGTAATAAATACAGAGAATTCAATAGCCATGTGTTAACACTAACATTGATCCTCGGCTGAGATCACCCCGGCCCACCATCTCCATAAGGAGTTGATAGGCCAGCAAAGGTGTTTGTTTCTTCTCATTAAAAATAACATGCTTATCAAGCTATTTAATTTGATTTCTTGGACTACACTTGTGCAGACTTATGATACAAAATTGTAGATCTTACTAGGACAATTTAAGTAACTAGGCTTAATGATGATGTACTTTCCATAGCAGATGTGTGCTAAGGATAGAGTTTTTTATACTATTCTTCCTGAAAGGAGATTGACTAGCTGGTGAATACATCCCTTATTTTGACTTTAAATTTCATAAAATAAATAGGATGGGTCAAGTTAGCTTCACATGCCTGCTCAGGAAAGATGTTTTTCCGTCTAGCTATGCTCAAGAACGCGCCTGGTCCACTATGGTAGCTATATATTGTAGTGATGAGATTCCTTGTCCCAACATTGATTGATGCCCTCACCCAGATATAAGAAATCTTGGTCCACTACTTGCAACCGAAAAAGGGTTTCTTTAGATCCTCACAACCGAGGTATACATTCATCAAGATATGGAATTCTTTCAATTTCTCATCGAGATAAATTATTTTAATATTCACTTCACCAATTGAAAAATACTGTATGAAAAGTTTTTCTTTTGTATAAAGCCAATATGAATTCCAACATCTTCTAATAGTATATGTTGTTGGAAATAAAGATGGTCATGCTACATTAATAACACAAGTCTAGGAAATGTTCCAGATTCAGGCAGCAACTACTTTGTTTCTCAAGGAAATCGACAACAAACATAAAAAAATATCATTTTTATCTATGATAATCATAAGCATCCAGTCAGGTCAAATAACAGATATAGTATCCAAGACAGAAGATGTGAACATGAGCGATTAAAGTCTCACAAAATAGTGAAAGCGACACAAACAAGTTTGAATATTGATATACTCAGCCAAATACACTTTAGTGCTAAAACATGCACAAGTAATTGCTGAAGGGAAACTCAAAATAAAATATGAATGTTACATGCATAGCTTTGCACGGTTAAGGCCATGAAACCAGCCCACTTACAAGCATGGCAGCAATTATTACTTCACAGGGCAATTGAATTGCTGCACATACAGGAACTGTTACTCTATAGGAAACTATCTCCTAATTTCTTGCTCTCTAGTTTGAGAGTAATTTGGTTTACTTCATGTTCACAACAGTTTTTAGTTATTGGAAACACCATGACAGCTAAATAATTCCAATAGCATTTATGTCAACCATGCATTATGTTCCAATATAGCATACACACTAGCACATCACAATTTTTCCATTAGTTTTGGATGGTTAAGGTCATAATAGTAGCTTTATGTACTGCCCGCTTATACAAGCATGACAACTTTATATGCATAGCTTTGCACTGTTAAGGTCATGACAACAACCCAGCTATTCAAGCATGACATTAGCTATTCCTTCAAAGGTCAACTGAAGAGATGCATATAAAAGATCTATTATACCCTACAAGAAAAGTGCTCATAATTATTTCATCAATAGTGATTGCTTGCAAGAATGTGTCAGTTGGAAAAGAGGATATTAACAGTAGTCGAAGCATCATGGAAAAAGGACATCATAAGTGTCGAATGTCAACATATCCCTATTGTTGTTCTACAAGATAATATCGCGATATGACAAATAGTTTCTTCTAGAGAATGGTTGAATTAAGTTCATTTCATATGTAACACATCTTTTACTTAATCTGCTAACACACTTCGTTGAAATTGGTAAACTGTATCATTTAAAGTTCCACTGGTAGATCAATAACCATCATATTGATAACACTTACCTATCTGCATCTGTCCAACTTTTATTCAGTACTAGCTGAACTCAGCTGAAAAATAAAGTCAAAATCAAAGCATTTATATGCCTCGCCATAGATAACAGGAACAATGTAGTTTTTACATTCAAAATCTGAACCAAACAGATCTGAGGAACACTTTAAAAATGTCAAAATCAAGGCCTAGAAATGCCTCACAATGGATCAGGAACAATTTAGTTGTTGCAGGAACTATTGCTATGCAAGTACAATTTTGTCAAACATAAACACCACCTTCCAGCGTGTGTATGTGTGTGTGTATTTGATGATTGACTGGCCAAGTTTACATGCATATATCTGAATATTAATGACCTTATTTCTGATAGCATAGAATTCTGAACAAGTGCTTTGTTTCACGCTTCTCTTGAATAAGAGAAATGGAGACATGATAATGTTAGGATCGAGGACATATGCACATTAATTAATTTTCAAATAGATATCAACGCTTTAAATGGAACATCTTGAAGCTTTCCTTCCCCACTAGAAAAATTGAGCGTGATTTATCTCAATAATGTTTCAGTTATAATAACCAAGAGAAACTATCTGTGCATACAAGTGTTTTAGAAGCTACAATATTGTAGTGGCAAGTCAGGATATAGGTTCCATTCGTTTCATCCATCATTATACAGTGTAATTTCTATGGATTTGATACTACTGACCACAATGCACATGTAATACACTGGAAAATACTAGTACAAATATTGTTCACTCTGTTTGATTGGTAAGTTTACCTTCTATTATAATACAAGCAGTCTCCAGTATATGATTTTGTTCAAATGTCCAATGTCAAAACCTAAACAGTAAGAAACCAGCAAGTAACCTGTTAGTCATAAATTCTGCAAGGTATAAAAATGATAATATAGGTTCCAACAGAAACAAAAAAATTCTAGAATGACATATCAAAAAGTCAATTAGAGTTAAAAAATAGCACAAACTGGAGTGAATTGTTCATATCGTGTAGTTCACAATAGGAAACAACAAAACAAGTTATTTCTTAACTTATCTTAGCAAAGAAATAAGTAATGACTAATGACATGTATATTGTGTAGGGGCAGAGTTGATATGCTGCACTGTACCAATATGCCTTTTGACCAACTATTATTTACAACGTTCAGACTAAATTCTTTTGCAGAAACAATGCAAACCAACTACAAACTAAAAGAAAAAGAGTGTCATCGACATCCAGGTCAAGGACAGCAAACATATATGCTGGCAAAATTAGTTTAGTCATCCTCTCTTATATACCACAAAGAGTAGAGGTGTACCCGCTTTTTCCTCATCACCCTTCTTTGCAGTTTCAACTCTCTATTGCCGGATTGATCTGCGGACGCAAAAAGGATAGGTAAAGAATCATTGTTTGCTAATAATCAAACAACTATGATCTAGGAAAGATGTGTAGTTGTATTGCAATCTGAGTAACTGACGGACATGGATCTGAGAGAATTCAAGATAAACAAAGACATGCATACAGTTGCACATCAAATACAAGAAAACTGGAAGGACTCACTGATTCGAGGTAGGGGTCGAAGGGCGCAGCCGCTGTGAGAAACGCAAGACAGCGGGCAGAGCGCCACCACTGGGGAGGAACATGTGGTCACCACCAAGAAGAACGAGCCTCTGCCCAGAGTGGGAGGGTAGGGGCGGCGGTCTGGCTTCACCAAAATGGCATGGCATCATGGACCATCACGTGCAGCAGGTGGGGGAGGAACGGATCTATGCGGCAGCCACCGGCGGCCAGCGTGGGGCAGACGCAGGGGTAGTGGATCAACACCGTGTGGGCTGCTAGCGCTCCTTGCAGAGAAGGAGCACGAGAGGGGGAGCCCTCGATGGCTAGACGCGCACAGATCGATGGCCACGTACCTTTCCTCCACTTCGGGGCAGAGCTCAATCTGAGGGAGAGGAGTGGAGGAAGAGATCGGGAGAGAAAGAGATAAGGGAGAGAGGGCAGGGAGATAGGGGGAGATTAGGGTGGGCTGTGGGGATGAGGGGCCGAAAATTTTAGATGGGCCTCGCGCTCTAAGTTTCCCACGCAGGTGCGCGCGGATATTTTGAGCGGCCCAATAGGCGACCCATGGTGGGTCGGCATTATTTGCCGACCAACAGTTTGCTAGTAGTGCACTTTTTACCGTCCAATGGTTTGATGCTATATGCTTCAGCATTCCCGACCGACGGTTGGGTGGTACATGTGAGTATTACCGACCGACAGTTTGATAGAAGTTTTTCCGACCTGCAGTCGGTCGGCGAAAGTGACTTTTGCCAACACACGCCGGTAGGGAATGCAGTGTCATGGTGTAGTGCATGTATAGCACACTTTTAGAAAAATGGAACTCACTAGAAAGAATCCTGGAACAACATTTTACTTGCGCATCACAGCAAAAAATGGAGATTTTGTCAGTCCTTCTGAGCTGAAGTTAGTTTGGTCTTGTGGGGAGTAATGTAACCATCCTTCAATTGCTCCTTCTGATGATAAGATAGACAGGGCTTCTTCATCCTGGTATAATCGGAACTAGTCACTTCACATACTCCATATTCTTCTTTAGAGGAAGATGATCCTGTTGTGCAAAGACAAGAGGACTACTAAATGCTAGCATCACTGTTTGCTTGAAAAAAGGAAAGGAATTATTTAAAACAACACAAATGAAGCACTTCTCAACGACAATACCACTTTTTCATGATAGCACCGGGAGTTGATTTTTGTTTTTCTTCCCCTTGTTCTTCCCCTTCATCACTTGGTTCAATAACAAACAAGGTTCGCCTTCAATGTAAGATTTGGCATGTCAATTAGGGAGCACAAGTATAGTACTAAACTTAATTTTCTGATGAAAGTGGCAAAATACAAGCTAGCAGTTGTGAAATATCCTTATCTTACCTCAATGGGATATTACGGTGCACATACAGATTGGAAGTCTTGTCTCCATTTGTGCAGTTCACTAAAATCAAGCAACATTATCGTACAAGTAGCACAACATATGAATGCACACTGCAAAATCATGTGAAAGAAGGCTATTACTGACCTCTCATGATGCGGAATTCAAACAACTCACAATAAGAAGATCTGAACCAAATTCGCCTTAACGGATAGGAAGTAAGATCTCCTCTTGTGCAGTTCCACTAAGATCAAGCAATCAAGCAACGTTGTCGGTGTGAAATTTTGCAAAAGTGTTTTGTGCAGTGCAACAAAAGGTCACAATGGCAACGAGGTGAAGTAGATAATCCTGTTTACACAAAGGTGTAAAGGAAACAATTAGTGGTCAATAATGGTGGATGACACAGAAGCCAACAAAAAGAAGCATAGACCTTATCTAAATGGGAAAGAAAGAAAGACAGTAGCATTTCTCAAACGGTGGCATTGATTAATATTAACATAGAGATTATATTAACATTAAAATTTGTTAAACATGTAATTTTCTTTTAACTGTGGCATTGCATCAATTTTGCAGCGGCATTATTAGAGGGTGTTTCTTTACAAAGACATTTTGGTGTAGGGACTAAAAAAACTCCGTGTCAGTCCATGTTGGTCCCAGGTTTGTTATCAGACGCCTTCCCCTATGTGAGCGCAGCAAATCTAGTCATGCACAAACTCTACAGCCTTGTGCCTTCCTTTCCTTTTTGAACTAGTACTTTCGCCCCTTCCTTTCCTTTTTGAACCACGTTCTAGATTTATGCGATACAACTTTCCCCACTACTTTCCCCCATTCCTTTCCTCTTTGAACCACGCCCTAGATTAATGCTATACAACTTTCCCCCTTCATTTCCTCTTTGAACCACGTCCAAGATTCATGCTATATACAACTTTTCCCACTCCTTTCCTCTTGGAACCGCGTCCTAGATTCATGGTATACATGCAGCTAGAGCAATGCATGTGGAGTAAGTAAATTATACCTTAAGGTTCTTGGGGCGTGGTTCGGCGGGCGACGGGATGACGGCGAAGAAGAAGGGGTAGGAGGCCCTCCCGCGCCGCCGCTGGGTGGAAAGTGAACAGCTGCGCCGGTAGTCCCTCATCGACGGCGACAGTGTTAAGCCTCCATCCCTTCCCGGCGGACGGATCCTGCCGGCTCTTTGAGCAGCAGCGAGGGGAGAGACAGAGGCCAACGAAGTCTTGTTTAGATCTGGAGAGGGCGAGAGAGTGTGAAGAGAGCAACTACAAGCGCTGAGGCTCCAGCGGGAGAGGGCGAGAGAGTGTGAAGAGAGCAACTACAAGCGCTGAGGCTCCAGCGGGAGAGGGCGAGAGAGTGTGAAGAGAGCAACTACAAGCGCTGAGGCTCCAGCGTGTATATATATACTGGATAGATAGTGTGAAGCGTGCAAACCCTAGAAAACATTTTGACCAGTCAAAGAATCCTCCTGGCACAAATTATGCTCAAGTGTAGTTATCGAACCCGAGACCTCAAGTTTGATAGCGAACAGGCTAACCAGCTACACAACCCTCTTGTTATGTTCAACGAGAGGGAAATAACCTTTTATACATTCCTGAATCCTTATTATAACATGCACACAAATTTTGGGCACTTGTATTCGACTTAAGTCAGTGGACCACCGTATCTCGTATACTTACTACTCCCTCCGTCTAGGTGTAATAAGTCATGTTAGAAGGTGCAACGGGACCAAGGTGCATGCGTGTGCGCGTGTGTGTGTGTGTGCGTGTGTGTTTAACACCATGTGTGTGTTAGAGAGAGAGACAGATCGACCTACTCCTACAGAGAGATGTTGTGTAGTGTACGATTTTAGCCACGAGAGTCGGTGCATCCTCTCGATTCTGGGCGTGTCCGGTAGGGACATGCGGACAGCTGCCACGGCCGCTCCTGACCAGCCTGGCCCACCCAAAGCCCCTCCATCGCCCGCGTGCGCTTCCCGCCCAAAATGTTCAGCGCCGCTCCAAAGAATTGGTGCCGCATTCATGCCCGGGCAGAGCGGACGCGACCTCTCACCGGCCCAAGAGTGATGGTTGCTTCGTCCGTCCAACTTACTACTGGGTCTATGTGATTTTACGGCTCATTGGTCTTTATTACTGAGGTCGTAGGACTGCTGGATGTCCCACGCTTTCGGCGAAAGGAGGTATAACTACTAGATTACAATTTTCTCCATTCTTACAGCGGAGGCGTGCAAGAGCAGTGAAAACACGCAGGCTCAGTGATCCACATGTGGTTCATGGTGAAATCTCTACAAAGACTTATATTTAGGAACGGAGGAAGTACTAGTATAGTACGTACTGTAATTTATCAACGAGATAAATTTTTTCAATGCTATGAAGCTTCCAGCTTCTGTTACATGTATCTTGCGTACAAGGTTGCCCGTTGCAACATTTCATCAAATACAAAGGAGACTAACATGCATGCTATTGCATCTCAATGATTGACAGATCATAGAAAATATGTACTCCCTCCGTTCCAAAATAAGTTTCTCAACTTTTTGCAAACTTTGGCACAAAGTTGTACTACTACTAAAGTTAAGACTTATTTTGGAACAGAGGCAGCTAACGAAAAAAATGATCCATGCAGTCCCTAGCCCTTGAACCGTGAACCCTGACCAGGCTTCAATTTGCTGGCAACGTTCGAGCTTCCTAATAAATGAAGTTTGCAACCTTTTGACCATCGGATCATTTTGTGTAGTTTCACCAAAATCGAGATGAGCATCCATGTGGCAAAGAAATTGAATAAGCATGATTAGAATAAGATTATTGGGACTAGTTGATGAGACATAAACTCATCACAAATACAGTATGTAGAAGCCAGTAGAGGTATGTGTGGGGAAAAGAAGTAGAGAAATATCCACAGGGAGTGATGTGGGCAGCTGGAGCAATGGTGCGAGCCGGTTGTAAAGGGAGTTGTACTTGAGGGACGTAGCTCAACCTGGAGGAGGGCGGCAGGAGGCAGCAACTGCCCACGTCGCGGCAGTGAGCAAGGGACGAAGGAAACCTCACCGGCTTTGTGAGAGAGAACGGCGGGGACCCCTGATCGGGACGTGCCGACAGTGGTTTTTCGCCGTCGGCGACGGCCACCGCATCTACACTAAGCATCCACCCCTTCCCCAAGCGGACGTGATCCGCCGCGATGTTAGAGATGTGGCCACACTCGTTTTGTGCGAGAGAGTGTGAAGAGAGCAACCCCAGCAAGCAACCGTGTAGGCTGGCCAATCCTGACTATGTATATAGTGGAGCGGTTTCTTTTTCTCTCCATATGAACCTATCATATTGTGTACGTGCCACTGAAGAAAAAAACTTTATTTATAAATGACGCGGCACCTACTACTCGCTCTGCTATAACCTTGCGCTTGGCATCTCCAAGATATTAACCTTCCGATTGGCTCTTCGCCTCTTCGGGAATTCGAGCAATAATGGTAGTGCAGTATATATCGTTCTGGCTATATGAGGCCGAATGAATTGCTGCACGTCCACCACGTGGGCGAGGGTCGAGGGGCGAGGGAGATTGCTACATATGGAGCAAAATGAGTGGATCTACACTCTAAAATACGTCTATATACATCAGTGTTTGGAGTATGTACTAGTAGTTCATATGGAAATCTACTAAAGGACATATATATTCCAAACAATATGATAGTATAATCTCTATAACCAAGGTAGTAGGGACGAGGAGTAAACAGAGGTAGTAGTAAAATTTTCTCCTCGGGCTGCGAGCCACCGCACACGTGGGCGAGGGAGCGGGCGTAAGGCGTGGTAAGCAAGCTTCACCTCATCCTGCGAGCCACCGCGCCCGTGGGCGGGGGAGACGGTGTACTAAGAAAGCTTCTCCTCATTCTGCAAGTTGACGAGACACATCAAAAATACTCCAGTGTATAGAGCCTTGCCTCTAAGGTAGGCCCCACATGGTTTGCCTCTTTTTTGACATAACACGTCAAGTCACAATTTGTTTGTTCACCCGTGGTATACGATCCTCCCTCCACCAACTAGACAACCAGTACACGTGCCAAATTACCACGTGGGCTGCCTTTTTCGTACAGAAATGAGCTCCACCGTGTACCCGCGCGGGTGTGGTTGGGAAAGAGACGGGAGTACATGCACCGTGCATGCACCTCTTCTCTTTGTGCATGTCCCCCACCTACGTGGGGTGTGTGTGAGAGATACAAACCGCATTCATGAGTGTTTTTTGTTTTGGGGTGGGGGTGGGGTGGGGGTTGATTTTGTGAATTATTTGTGGGAATATGTGTCGATGGCATCTCAAACAAAATTTTGCGTGCAATGTGTGTGAAATGGAGGCCTATCCATATCATACATAGAGGGTCGGGCAATCCACGAGAAGAGAGGGCGGGGTCATAGCTATCGATAGAGTCAAAGAGAGGATCAAGTGGGTGGGTGCGAGATCGATGAAGAGAGGCATCGAAATTGTTTGTGTGTACAAGTCAAAGATATAGGGCGACTAGCCTACCAGAACGTTAGAGGGCAGATGTCAAGTTTGTGTGTGGAAGGGAGACATGACTAGAGCGCTCGATGTATCGGTGTGTGTGGGGGGGAGGGGGTGGTGGGAGGGGTAGGCAGAGGCCTAACTATAGAGGTAGAACGACTCGTATATGTGTTGAGAAGGAGAGACCCAGCTATGTCTTGAGGGAGATAGGTCGACATCCATACATAACTAAAGGACGGGAAATATGATGGGACAGAGAGAGAGAGAGAGGAGGGAGAGAGGGAGGGAGAGGGAGGGAGAGGGGTAGAGTGCTGGATGGGTGATGGAGTTGCTTCTCGAAGATGGTGGGAGAGGCCTACTAGACAAGCTGAGGGTGGAACTGCAATGTTATCAATAAGAGTGGGGATGTGTTTCTGTGTGTGCCTGTGCGTGATAGATCTGTCGGGACGCATCCATGGATGATGAAGGGGAACCATGTGTTTGGTAAGCAAACCTAACTAGATCGGTAGATCAATTGTTGTTTGTCGGAGGAAGGGAGAGAAACAACTAATGAGGTAGATCGATTGACGTGTGGGTAAAAACTAGTTATAAGGACCTAGCTAGCTATATGTATAGCGAGAGATCGGTCGGTGTACGTCCCTTTGTTAGAGGAAAATAAGGCCAGCGAGACGGATAGACAGAGAGAATGGAGCTAGGAGGTGGTGCGAGAGGCCCAACTACTAGCTAGATAGGGGAGGACTGTGCGGTTGTGAGAGCGATGAAAAGAGGGGTGAGAGTTTACACGTGTGTCTGACCGTATGAGAGACACGAGGCAAGGACACATAAAGGAGGAGATTGAAGGTGTGTTTGTATCTCGTAGGCAGGCACCGCTGGAGAGGTTTATCGATCGTGGTATGTCGGAAAGGAGTTGTGGAGACTCTGGGAAAATGACCTAAAGAAAAAAATGAATGTGCCAGGTGGATAGAATGCCGAGGGAGGGGGAGGGCGAGGAGGGCATGTGCATGCACGGGAGAAAGTTAGTGGTAGCTACAAAGGTTAGAGGATTGTGTGGGTGTAAGAGACTAACAAAGATCATAATTTGATATGAAAGCGGATTCATATATTTGAATAGGAGATCATAGTGTTTTAAACATTGCATGCATGAATATAGCGGTGATACACGTGTTGTGCACATGTTATACCATAATGTGATAATGCATGGCGTTTGCAACTCACAGCTAAATGTCGAACAATCTAAACCATACTATACATCAAACAATCTCACATTTTGTTTGAATTTGTGATAATGTGTGGCTTTCGCAGCTTACAACTAAATATCAAACAATCTAAACAAAACTATATATCCAACATTCTCACATTTTATTTGAATTTGTGGTAATGTGTGGTGTTTGCAACTCACATCTAAATACTTGTAGGCGTAGGAGGCGGGGCACCACCCATAATGTGATAAACACATTATACATATGAGACATGGTTTAGATTATGAAGATCTAGCTAGAGATAGAAATGTAATGTGATTTGAAATCAAAATAAAGTGGATTCAAAAAATCTAGTTAGAGTTCATATAGGAGTACACATAGTTCATATGTAACTCGAGACTAATCATGTGGTGTGCTGTGAAGATAATACACAAACGATGGTTTAACTTGACAATAATGATGATTGTAGATCTTATTAAAACAGAGAAACGAATTCAAATGCTTTGACTTCACAACAATCATTACTGTAGATCTTATTCAAATAGAGAACGAATTCAAATTTAGTTCATATTGAAGCGGTAGTATATACGTTTGGAATGCACTAAAACGTTCATTTGAGTAGTAGGTTGCATGCATTATACACGTAGCGGAATATTTTAATTGAACATAACATGAATTCAAAGTTTTGAATGACATTTGTAGGGCGCATTGATTTGGGACAGTACATGTTAGGCTTGTCTGGAAATTTCAACCCGCGCCTTGTTAGCCGAAATATTTAAGATATATCTTTGTCTCGTTGTGCTCCAACAACTCCCTCCATCTCAACCCGCGCCTTGCTATTCCGAAATTACAACGCGCGCGAAAACTCCCAGCTCCTATGAAATCTAGACACGCGAAATGCCCGTGGTACCCCTGAACCAAAAGAACCGCCTCAAATCGGTGGGGGTACTTTCGTAACTTACCCCACATTTCGGACACGCGCGTCTCTAAGCCATGGTTCCCCACTGCCATCCCATCGCCTACCCATTCGTACACCAAGGCCGCGAAAACCCGCGAGGAAACCCCACACCCTGGTCCATCCGCCACCCAGCCGGAGCCTCTTCCCCGACGGCGTCGTCCATAGCAACACCTCGACGTCCCTCATCCACCGTACTGGATGAGGATCCGTCGTTGATCTCATCGTCCCGCCGGTTCAGTCACCCCGTCCTCCACCTCCAAGGAGCTGCCCCGACGTTCCCCTCATGTTTCGCGCCACCTCCATTCCCACACCGCCGTCTTCACCTGCACCACCAGAAGAGCATCATCATCACCGCTTCCTCGGATGAAGCTGCGGCCTAATTGTCGCCACCAATGAGGTTGTACACTAATCGCCGCATTTTATTCTTGATTCGATCTCACAGTGCTGCCGGCGCTCGGTACCGAACTGACACGATGCGGCTCAATCTATTGCGGTGTTGCCGGCCACTTCCTCCACGGCATCGCTCCCTTGATGGTGACGTCCACATCAGTAGGACCTGCTGCTGCTTTAGCTCTCGCTCGTGCTGCTGCTCTTCTCTTGCTCTCGGTCCCCTGCCTGGTCTGCTCTTGCTATTGCTCTTGCTCGCGCTGCTGCTCTCGTTCTTGCTCTTGCTTGCGATGTTGCTCCGATTTAGCTACACTTCAGTCGACTGAATCGACTTTTGGGTCAGTCGATTTTCAGGTGGTGGGGGGGCTTGCCGGGGTGAAGGAAGAACCAGCCGCAGCAGGGAGGGTGGCTCGCCGGAGAGATACCCCACTATCTATCTTAGGGTTCAGGATGGGGGCGGTGGTCGCCGGCGGTGGCGGGGCATTGGCGGGGCGGTGGCATGGGGATCGCCGGAGAAAAAGCTCGGCACGGGGTGGCCTCAAGGGATGGTGGCAGACCGGCGGTGGGGAGTGTTTTCGGGGCGGGCGGGGCGGCGCACCGCCGGCCGCGGGCGGCGGGGGGCTGCTGTTTGGCCGGCTCATGGGGGTGGAAGTTGAAGATGAACCGCAGGCCCTTGATTTCGTATCCAACGGCTGCAAAATCGACTGACCAGTGATGTAAAAGTCAGTCGACTGACATGTAGCCTCACCTTGCTAGTGCGTTCAGTTTCGACAGCAACATTTAGTTTCGACAGTTAAGTTCAGAGATGAGCGGCTGATGTATTTTACATCTAGCACTTTGTGGTTATGTATTTTACGTCATGTATTGGAGATGCTATTAGAATTCCACTCAGGTTAACGTTGTTCGTTGTCTCTCGTGTCCTGCTTCATCCTCGGCGTTGTACAACTCATCAGAGCTGCTCCAATGACGAAACCCTCCATCACAGTGGAGCAGTACCTCGGGCTCCATCTCCAGACGCCTAAGATCTTCTTCCCCTCCTCCGACAGCCAAGTCAGCCGGAGCATCCTCACCGGCCAACCCAATCACGCTGAGATCGACATGGCTTCGCCAAAGAGGTTCTACACTTGTTGCATCTCTTTTTTACTCTACATGTTATATATATTGTCCACTGAGAACACGGATTTGTTCCTTTAGTGGCTCCTTGAAAGAAAAAACATAGGAATTTTAATTTTCACTTGTCCTCCTTTTCAAATTCCTATTCATGAAGCACAAGACTAAGAGATAGTAGCACAATAGCATTATAACCGTACATTTTCTTGTGGTTTGACTTAATGTCACCATGCTTCTTTGCATCCTGTGATCTTCCAATTGTTGTGAATCAAACACCCAGATTGGCAGAAATCCTGTGTTTTTAAATTCTCTGTTTTGCACGTGCATTCCTATCCTATTCATGTCTATTTCCTATCCCTGCATTGTTGGAATCCTCCAATTCAAACGAGCCCTTACAGAATTACTTCTCTTATAGATAGTTGTAAAAGAAAACCTTGCGTGGTTTATCCTGCTCCTGCTGCGCCGTCGTCCACCCCAGCTCAGCTGCTCCAACGACAGAAGGGTCCAGCACAGCAGGGATCCGGCCTCCAGACTGTCTTTCGCCGCGTCAGATCTTCTTCCCCGCTGCTGGCAGCCATGAAAACTGCACTACCATCATCAATCGAGCAGATGACCTCCAGGACTACACGGGTCCGCAAGAGAGGTCTCACTCTTTCGTGTCTGCTTACGTTATGCATCGCTTAATATTACATGCTACTTTATCATCCTATTCACCGATTAGACTCTGAGTCAGCTCCAAACTAATGGTCAAACTTGAGTTTTTAAATGGTTGTGGAGTACATATCGGGGCCGCTATCAATAATATCTATCTACTATCTGGTTAATCTCCGGTGCGTACTATGAATTTCATGTTGGGTGGGAAACAAACAGTAAAGAAGCCATTATTTGTATTTTTTAAGCCATTATCTGCCTGCTATTATTGGTTTTGGGTCTATCCACGGGTTGCTACCATCACTCTGGATTTCTGCATGCACTCCTTACATAATCTCACTATGTTTTATTCCTATGCATGGCAGTTATTGTAAACAATTGAACTGAACATGTAGAGCAAAAGAGATGAGCCTTGCTTGGCAATAAAATTTCATGTAGATGTCGCTCCATGGTAGGCGCAAAGGTAGCCCCCCTCCACGCATTTCAGATTGTGATCGAGAGGAAGACATCTGTTCTGAGGGGGATTCAGAAGGTGAAGACAACTCCTATTTACCCCCTGAGGTCTTCGCTCTAACTTGGCATGCTGATGTTGGTTATATCATGCATATGGTGTCTTGCATTGCTTACTTTATACATCAAATATGCCATCTGCTTAGTTTAGACATCCTTTGTGCGAATGCCATCTGTTCAGTTCATTCATCATTTATGTGAATTATGCAATGCCATCTTGTTTAGCCAGGCATCATATATGTGAATTTTGCAATGCCATCCTGCTTAGCCAGTCATCTTATATGTAAATTATATCAGGCCATCCTTTTTTTGGTTACATATTACATTTGTCAAAAATGTTATTACTTTCAACTGCTCTTCGTGTGCATCAGCCATTTGACAGGGTGATGGCAAATTCTGGAGTGAAAACAAGGTCTTCAGAGCAGACTATGCTATCTGATGAAGCGCATATCTCGCTGGTTATGGATAGCTCCTCAGAGGAGGATTCAGAGACAGATGACCAGTCCTATTCCCCCCCCCCCGAGGTGTATGCTCTAACTTGGCAGGGTTATGTTGCTCATATCGTGCGTATGGTGTCTCGCATTGCTATGTCATTTGATTAGTTTAGACATGCTTTGTGTGAATGCCACCTGTTCAGTGTCTAATTACCATATATGTGAATTATGCATTGCCATCTTGTTGCAAGACATTATATATGTGAATTATACAATGCTATCTTGTTGCAAAGGCATTATATATGTGAATTATGCAATGCCATGCTGTTTAGCCAATCATCATGTATGTGAATTATATCATGCTATCATTTTTTTATATTACGTGTTCCATTTGTCGACAATGTTTGTATATTCAACTACTCTGCCTGTGCATCAGCCATTTGAAGCGGTGATGGAAGTATCTGGAGTGAAAACAAGGTATTCAGAGGAGACAATGCTACCTGCTGAAGCAGACATCTTGCTGGTTACAGAGACCTCCTCAGAGGAGGATTTAGAGACTGATGACCAGTCCTATTTTCCCCCTAAGGCCTATGCTCAAACTTGGCAGGGTTATATTACCCATGTCATGCATGTTGTCTTGCATTGCTTAGTTTTTACATCATATATGGATTGCCATCTGCTTACTTGCATACTATATAAATCATATATTTGAATTATATCATGCCATCATGTTTACATAGTACATACACATCATCTATCTGAATTATGGCATGGCAACTCATTTAATAAAGACATCATATAGTTATATCATCTCATCCTGTTTAGTGTTTACAGTCATCATATTTTGAATTATGGCATTCTATCCGTGAATGTATGTGAATTATGGCATGCCAACCTATTTAATAAACACATTATATAGTTATGTCACGTCATCCTGTTTACATAGTCTCATATTTTGAACTATGTCTTTCCATCTTTTTTAGTTAGCCATCATAATGTGAAATTGTGTCATGCTATCCTATTTAGTTAGCCATCATATATGTGAAATTGTGTCATGCTATCCTGTTTGGTTAGACAACATAAATATGAATTATTTCATGCCCTCTTTTATTCCCCACTATCCATTGTACCTGTCTATCTTACAATGTCCATACATTCAATTACTTTTCTTGTTCAGCCATTTGAATTGGAGAGCGTGATGGCATTATGTAAGGGAGTAACAACACGGTATTCAGAAAAGATAGTGCTACCAGTTGATGCAGATAGAACCACGGTTGTACTTGCTCAAGGACCAGATCCACCGCACATAACCCAGACTCTCGCAAATTGTACCCCTACCCAGTTGGATAGAGAACCATCTACACCCGTTCTAACCCCAACCCCGGCGGATAGTAACCCAGTTCTAGTTGACACAGCACCGTCTCCATCGCAGAGCACCCAAACACGAGCAGTTAGTAAGGGAACTGCAGTGCCCAAAGCACGAGGACCACCACTCCAAATCCCAACTCAACGCTTAAAGGAGAAGAAGATTTGTTCTCAGGTCAGGTTCTGTAGCTATGGTTCATACTCCTTTGCTCTTGCATGACTGTATTTACTCATACCAACTATTTTCAAATTTGAAGGATGGAATTGGAACTCCAATGGTGCAACAGGTATGTTTTAAACTTGTTTCTTTAACTGGTTTGCTGTTGTAACCTGCTCTATGTTGATTGTTTCAATTGAATAAACAGTTATGTTCTCATGTCATGCACATTAAAAGTGTTGTTATTGCTCTGTAGTTACCCACACTTATATTCTGTCTATTCTGCTTTGTCTTGAACAAATATTATTTGAACTGTGTCTCTATCTTGATTTGGCAACAAAAACTAGAATGATATAGACCATAAAGTGACCATGGTACATAGATATATGTTTGTTTCATGTTGTTATCCTGTCCACTTTACTACTGAACTCATTTACCAAAATGAGTTTCATATACAACATGGTAAACATGTGATGTGTCTGCTTGTTTCTCTTTTAGAATGCAGAAAAAATATTGGAGAACAGTACCGCGTTGTCCAATGGTAAAGGAAGTAATGCAGATAAGGTTCAAGATAGTGAGACATCCCTGTTGGTCTCCAAGAAAGCTGATAAAAACTATCTTGATGACAGTGAGGGAACCCAAAAGTCCTGTCTTGATGTAGTGTTCGAGTTACTAGGCAATACTGCTGGCGCAAGCTCTTTGAACTCGCTGCCTGAATCAGTTCGTCTTCTTGAGTCTCAACTTCAAGTTGAAATACATCGATCAGATGTGCTGCGACAGGAAGCTGAAGGACTGAGGAAGTCCCTGCAGAATTCAGATGCATATTTTCTGGTGCAACAGCAAGCGCTGGAGGATTTAAGCGCGAAACAAGAGAAAGTTAATAAGCTTGCTAAGCATCTTGCCAGCATTATGGGTACCTAGGATATTGTTTCTTGAGATCTTCTGAAGTGGTTTCAGTTCTGGATTTGTTTTGCTGCGGTGTTTATTTGCGCTGGTCGCCAAATTTGACAACCACTGTATATGATATGCTGCTTTGTTCCCTATATTTAAACTCGTGGCGAACTTTGATGCCCAGTGGATGTAATATGTGTAATAGCCGTGATAGCCTAGCGTTAGTTGCTTGCGTATTTATTTCCTTGTTGTCTTGTTTATTTGTTTGCTTGTAGTCATTGCAGTTCTTTTTCCGCGGTTAGCTAGTGGCTGCAATAACCTATTTTTTAAAACTAAGCCACAATAACCATGGGCTAATATTACTGTAGTGACACTGGGCCTCCTACTGGCCGTAGAAACAGTGGGCCTTCTACGGGCTGTAGAAACAATGGGCCTTCTACGGGCCGTAGAAACAATGGGCCTTCTGCGGGCCGTATTATCAATGGGCCTTATACGGGTCGTATAATCGATTGGCCAAACATGGGCCAAACAGACCGCATTATGGCCGTAAAGGGGCTAGAGTTGGAATCGTCCGTTCATGGGCCGACCATAACGGGCCATCATTAATAGGCCGTATTTGATGACGCTATGTAATCGGCCCAACGTATTAACGGACCACAAACGGGCCGACTGTAACGACGGGCTGAGTTTGGCCCACAAGCAGAAAATGACAGTAACAGGCCGTAAGTAAACGAATGCTGGAGATGAGCCCAAGAATAAATGGGCTCTAAGAAGGCCGAAAGATAACATGGGCTGGAAACAACCCAACGGAATAACGGGCCGTTAATGGGTATAAAGTGATACACTGTTCATTATGGGCCAGTTTCACCACGGGCCGTTAATGGGTGTAAAGTTGTACATTGTTCATTACGGGCCAGTTTCACCATGGGCCGTTAGTAGGCCAAGAGTTACATAGGGCCTCATATGGGACGAAAGAGGTCATGGGCCATACATGGGCCAGAAGTTAAAACGGGCTGGAATCATATTGGATGGCCCAGATGACGCTACTGGGCCTAATTCGGATAGGGCGTAACGGGTCTTGGGTTAGCGGGCTGTAAATGGGCTATATTCGAACATGCCGTTAACATGCTTTCCATGGGCCGGCCTGCCAGCTTTTGACCAAGTCAAACGGGCCGGCCTTTTCACAGGAATGGGCCTCTGTTGGGCCGTGCCACGTGTCGACGTATCATAGGCGCCTATCTGACCCACTGACGAGCTGACACGTGTTTCGTCCGGCCAATAAGAATTTTACACATAGAAATTTCCCATTGGTCGGGGCTTTTAACGGGTTATTGGATCCAAAACCCGACCCGATAGCTTAACGGCGTTCCGTTACGGTGGATGCCACGTGTCGGTCACCCTTGACGAAAGAACTTGTGTGACGCGCGATTTATCGTCATGGAAGTGGACGCTTCCGTGATGATAATTTTGGTAATGTCATGGAACACTTCTACGACAGCACAGGTATGACTATCTTGATTCTGTCATAAATTTGTCATGGATGTACATGCATGACAAAAAAGTGACCAACTGTGACAAACACGTATCATCACGGAAGTAGATTTTTTTGTAGTGATAAGGTTGGATAACACCGATGGTACTGAAGAAGTTTAGCTCTGCATTGCTCTTTGCTGTACCTTTTGCCTGTATAGCTGCACTTACATTTATAGCTACTTGGTTATGTAGCATCACTCTTCATCTTATCTTAGATATTCTCCATTTTTTCTTATATTGTCACATCTATATTTACTCTTAACAAAATGTAGAATAAAGGCAATACTTATGAAGAAGATTCAGTGGTAAACTTCTTGAATTGCCCCCCCCATCAGCATGGACAAGGGCTCTATGGAGCCTACCTTCACCAATAATGTAAGTTTGTCCTTCTCAAGCATTCAAAGTTTGTTGTGTATATTTGGTTAGGCATGACTGCAACAGCTGTTTATTTTTGGTGTTTGCATCAAATTGCATGTTTAAAGTTTATTATGTACTCCAGTTCATAAACAAAAGTTTTTCCTTCTCAATTTAATTTTTCAGTTTTACAACCAAGGTCCTTGTTCATACCATGTAAATTAAACTATACAGAGCAACTGATCTTATTTTGCCAATCTGAAATGGGATAAATTGACAACACACTAACCATTGATACTTATGAGTTCTTGATCTGCAATCCAGTGGTGTCGTGAAGCTGCCAACTCCTTCACAATGTCATTACCTGCCATGTCTTGAGCTGAACAATACCATATTGTGTTAATGCTATTTTAAACTGTGTCACATCATTCGTGAGTAAGAAATGTGATGAATTGTCAGCACTGATACTTATATGTGCAAAACCTGTCATCTGACTTCTTGTTTATCTTTCAGAGTGAGGAGGATATAAGTGTCAAACAAGTGCAGTCTCACTAGATTGCTCAGCTGCTTGCGTTGTAGCTCCCGAGCAGGGCTAACCTTTTTTGAACTCTATTGAAGTGTTGTCAATTTTGTATATTATTTTGTCGACGTGTTTAGTTGCACTAGTGGTGATCTTTGATGCCCAGTGTATGTAATCTGTTGTCTGCTTGTGCTTTATTATCATAGTGACGAACTTTGATGCCTAGTGGATGTAATATGTCGTAATTTCTTTATTGTATAGTATAGATTTTTTTCTTATTCACGATGCTGTAGTTATTTTACTGTATATATATCCTCTCTTCGCAGTAAAATGGCCTAACCGTAAAATTACGGTACATAATCGGGCCGTCATGCAAATCACCATGTATGATCCGCATCATGGGCCCCGTCATCTTGGTACATTAACAGGCCTAAATGTAAATTGGCCCGCTGGTAGATTCGGGCCTTTAATAGGCGGAGTAAACTGCCAGCCCTATTTTCCCAAGAAAACTCAATGGGCCTTTAGGAGGCTGAAAAGTAGGCTGGGCCTGAAACATGCTGAACAGCTCACGGGCCGGCAACAGGCCGAAATAGACCCCGGCCCATGAATGTGCCACTCAAATCATGGGCTTATAACAGGCCAAAATTGTCTCGGTTCTTATTTGTCCCAATCAGATTATTGGCTACGAGCAGGCCAGATTCAAAACGGGCCATAGTTAGGCCCAACTATATGATGGGCTTTTAACATGCCGAAATTAATATAGGGCCGAAATGTTAAATGGGCCCTTAACAGGCCGAAACTAATATCAGGCCGAATTACTAAATGGGACTTTAACAAGTGGGCGGGCCGAATCTGATATGGGCCATAATTTAGCCAAAAGCCTCTTAAAGGGTCGGACCTGAGCTGGGCCGTAATTTGGCCCAGAACATGGTAGGCTTTTAACGGGCCGGATCTCATATGGGCCATTATTAGGCCCGGAACATGGCATGCCATTAATGGACGAGATCAAATACGCGTCTACTAATACTCTGTAAAGCTTCTCGATTATTCCTTGTGTAATGTAGCACAAACAGTGAATGCTTTTTTCTGCAAAGTGGTAAGACCAACTGTACCCACTAATGCATCAGTTTGCCTTAGACACATTGGCTCCTTTTGTGTAGTTCAACGAAAATCAAAGTTGGAATAAAACCGAGCTTTAATTTTTATATCCTTGTAAGCAACAATATGTATAAGGGAAACAATTACTGAGAAATAACGGTTGATGACTTGTACTCCTAGAAGAAAAACATCTACTGATCTACCGTATCTTAATGGGAAACAAAGCAGGAGAGTAACAATTTCTATTAGTGTGATTCATTCATATTAAACGAGACATTATCTTAACAATACCTTGTTTCAACATGTATAAAGAACGACAAAGCAGAAAAGTACCATTCCTAAAACAATGCGACTGATTCATTTTAATAGAGACATTATCTTACCAATACCTTGGTTAAACATGTATAAAGAACTACAAAGAAGGATATACCATTTGTAAGACACTATAACTGATATATAATAATAGAGACATTATCTGAACAATACATTTCTTAAACATGTACTCCGGCCGATCCCTCACAGAAATGGTACTCCCGCCGATCCCTAAAAAGTGTTGCAGTTTTGAACTAAGATTCAGTAGTTAATCTCAGGAAAGTCGGCACTGACCTTTCATGACCAATATTTGAAACAACCCGTGAGGAAGACCTGAGAGATATCTCAACACATGTATGGAAATCCGGTCTCATTTTGTGCAGTTCCAACAAAATTAAGCGAAGCAAAATGTCGCAATAGCAACAAGTTGAATTGATATCCCTATTTTAACAGAGGCAAAAATGGAAGCAATTACTGGCCAATAAAGGAGGATGAAACATGCGGCCTCAAAAATGGTAATCCTGCCAATCCCAAACAAGTGTTGTAGTTTTGAACTAAGATTGAGTAGTTAAGTTTGAGAGTGGCATTGCTTAATTTTACCAGCGGCATTAGATTAACAAAAAGCATAAACAGTTCAAGTGGAGAGTGGGTGCAACAATAACATGTGCTTCCATCTACTTATAAAGGGGGTGATGCAGAGGTTTGTCGCAACAAAGCAACATGCATCATGTCTAGGTTGGTCCCATTTTTGTTCTCTACTTAATGGGAAAAGACAGCAATACAGTAGCTTCAATTCAACATTTAATTAAAACAGTACCAATACAAGTAGCACAACATCTCAAAGCACACTGCACAATCATGTGGACGAAGGCATGTACTGACCTTTCATGAGATGACAAACATAAAATATGAATCTGCCAACATGAATAGGAAGTCCAATCTCGTTTTGTGCAGTTGCACTGAAATCAAGCAAAGTCACCGGTGTGACATTTAAGTTTGCTATAGCAACAAGTTGAATAGATATCCCTGTTTTAACAAAGGCAAAAAAGGAAACAATTACTGGCCAATAAAGGAGGAAGAAAATGCGGCCACAAAAAGAAGCATCTACCTTATCTTGATGGAAAACAAAGTATAGGATAGTAGCATTTCCAAAACGGTTGCATTGATTCATATTAACAGAGAAATTCTCTTAAAACAGTTCAGTAGTTAATTATGAGAGTGGCATTGCTTCATTTTACCAGCGGCATTAGATTAAGAAAAAGCATAAACAGTTCCAGGGGAGAGTGGGCGCAACAACACGATGTGCTTCCATCTACTTATAAAGGGGTTGATGCAGAGTTTGTTGTAACAAAGCAACAAGCATCTTGTCTGGGTTGGAACAATATTTGCCCACTTAATGGTAAAAGACAACAGTTCAATAGCTTCAATTCAACATTTATCCAAAACAGTACCAATACAAGTAGCACATCATCTCAAAGCACACTACACAATCATGTGGATGAAGGTCTGTATTGACCTTTCATGAGACAGACAAGATAAAATACGAATCTACCAACATGAATAGGAAATCCAATCTCAATTTTGTGCATTGCACTAAAATCAAGCAAATTCATCGGTGTGACATTTAAGTTCGCTATAGCAACAAGTTGAATAGATATCCCTGTTTTAATAGAGGCAAAAAAGGAAACAATTACTGGCCAATTAAGGAGGATGAAACATGCAGCCAAAAAAAGAAACATCTACCTTATCTTGATGGAAAACAAAGTATAGGACAATAGCATTTCTAAAACTGTTGCATTGATTCATATTAACAGAGAAATTCTCTTAAAACAGTTCAGTATTTAATTCTGAGAGTGGCATTGCTTAATTTTACCAGCGGCATTAGATTAAGAAAACGCATAAACAGTTCCAGGGGAGAGTGGGCGCAACAACACCATCTGCTTCCATCTACTTATAAAGGGGGTGATGCCGAGTTTGTTATAACAAAGCAACAAGCATCATGTCTGGGCTGGTACCATTTTTGTTCATTACTTAATGGGAAAAGAGAGCAATACTATAGCTTCAATTCAACATTTATTTAAAATAGTACCAATACAAGTAGCACAACATCTCAAAACACACTGCACGATCATGTGGATGAAGGAAAGTACCAACCTGTCATGATGCACACAAGATCACCTACGAAACTGCCAACATGAAAAGGAAATCCAATCTCATTTTGTGTAGTTGCACTGAAATCAAGCAAACTCGCCGGTGTGACGTTTAAGTTTGCTATAGCAACAAGTTGAATAGATATCCCTATTTTAACAGAGGCAAAAAAGGAAACAATTACTGGCTAATAAAGGAGGATGAAACAAACAGCGACAAAAAGAAGCATCTAACTTATCTTGATGGAAAACAAAGTAGGACAATAGCATTTCTAAAACAGTTGCATTGATTCATGTTAACAGAGACATTCTCTTAAAACAACATTCGGTAAGAATGTAATTTACTTTTAACAGTGGCATTGATTCAATTTTCCAGCAGCATTCTTAGATTAACAACAGCAAAATAGTTGTATGGGACATGGGACATGGGCATGCCAGCACCATGTGTGTCCACATGTATAAATGGGTGATGCAGAGTATGTAGCCAAGCAGGATATCTGTGTTGGTCCCATATATTTTCTCTTTGAACCTTTTTCCTATGTGAGGGAAAGAAATCTAGTCCTGCACAAACTACCCGACCCCCAGTTTCTTTCCCTTTTCAACAAAGAGATCGGTTCCTTACAGATGTGTGTAATGGGTTACCCCCCTTTTCCCTTTTCGACCAACAAAGCGGCTGGATAGACAGTCTATACTACTTTCCCTCCCTCCTTTCCTCATTGAACCATGTCCTAGATTCATGCTCCACCCCACCGCACCATTATTTCCTCTTTGAACCAAGACCTAGATTCGACTATAGAATCAAAAAAGATCTACATGCAGCTAGAGCAATGACAGTTTCAAAGAAACTTATACCTTAGGGTCATCAGGATGTGGCAAGGCGTGCGGTGGGAGGCCGGATCTGCCCACACTACGTACGTCAGCGGGGAAGAAGGGGTTAGTGGCCCTCCCGCATAGGCACTGGGCGAAAGAGAACAACGCAGCCGGCAGTGGATTGCCTCCCTCGCTGAAGGCGATAGAGTGAACGCTGCACCTCCTCCTCTTCCTAGTGTGACGGGATCCAGACACCTCCTTCACTAGGTGTGAGGGGGGAGAGAGAGAGAGGCCACAACACAGTCTTGTCTAGATCTGGTGAAGAGGGTGAGAGACTGTGAATACAACAAACCCTAGCAAACGAACATTGAGCCTCCAGCGTGTATATGTATATGTAGTGCTGTGAGAGTGTGGAGAGTGCAAACACTAGCGAACAAGCGCTGAGGCTCTAGCTTATATAGTGTACTACATATATACTGTATTACGGACTAAGCTCCGGTGCCTTAACTGCACCTGCTGTCGTGATTCTAAGTCTGATAGTAGTGTAGGGGGTAAGTATGGAGAGGCAAGATCTTAGCTATGGAGAAGTTGTAAGCATGCAAGGTTTACGAGTTCAAACCCTTCTCGGAGGAAGTAATAGCCCTACATCTCGGAGCCCGGAGCCGGTCAACTTGATTATGCGTGTATGAATTACAGGGGTGCGAACCCTTGTCTCGGAGGAGGGGGGTGGCTTATATAGAGTGCGCCAGGACCCTAGCCAGCCCACGTTACAAAGGGTTCAATGTACATTAAGGCAGGACGTTACTGGTAACGCTAGTAATAAAGTGCTATGATGACCATAAAAGCTACTTAATAACCGAGCGTTAGCATGCGGAGTGCCTTTAGGTCTCCTGACTGTCGAGTGGCTTGGTCTTGGTCGAGTGGTTGCTTCTTGGTCGAGTATCTTCGAGTCTCTCGAGTAGAACACCTCCAAGTCGATTGAAAGATGATTTCTTCGGGACATGTCCTTGGGTAGGTCTGTATGGACAGGTCCATGCCCCTACCCTAGGTACATAGTTTCATCATTATCCCCCGAATGGATCGAGGTTTGAGTGGGAAAGGGATTGAGCACTTCTCCGACTCATTTTTCATGCCGTGAGCATTTATTGTTTCGGACCAATGACCCTGAGCGATGGCAGCGACTTCCTTTCCAGTCGCCTTGATCCATTCTTAGGTTTTTGTCGAGTGAGTTTCTTTACTTGAAAGGCTCCGAGTGACGGTGCATAGGAGATCTTTGGTCTGACAAGTTGTTCCTCTGCCCGCAGATTTCGTGGGATCCGAATTTTGGGAAGCGCGCGGGACGGGGAAGGCCGCAGTAATCGGATGGGATAGAGCGGAGGCGCCTCGATCCCCGCGCCACCTTTTTCGCCACGAATCGCACGCGCGATTGTTACGGGATTTGACAGAACCGCCCGGGCCTACCAGTCAGCCACTCGGAAGCAGCCTCATATAAAGCGTTGGACCGGGGTCTCCCGAACAGTGCGTCCCCATTATCTCTTCTCCTCTTCACGCTCCTCTGCTGCGCTCGTTCTCGCCCTCGCCCCACCGTTCCATACGCGTCTTGCCGGCGATGATGGGGAAGGAGCAGACGGCGGCTCTGGAGCGGGCAAAGAAGGCGACGGCGAGGTCGAAGGGGAAGGCGACCAGTCGGGGCGGATCCTCCTCGCGAACCGGCCTGCCGAAGGGCTGGATCCAAGGCGACTGGATCCACTCGAGGATCACCCAAGAAGACCTCGACGACCTGGCCGAAGGGGGGCTGGTCCCCTATGACTCGGCGCGGCTTCCGCGAAGGAATCTGAGCCGCAACCTCGGGAGGGTGAGCGTGTTCTTCTTGCCACCCACGTCGACCATGGATTTTCCTTGCCACCTCACCCATTCTTTCGTGGGTTTCTAAACTTCTTTGGGGTACAACTCCATCACTTTACTCCCAACACAATCGTTTATCTCGCCGCTTTCATTTCTTTGTGTGAGAACTTCCTGTGTTGCCGACCTCACTAGGGTCTTTTCAAGCACATTTTCACTTGTCGCTCCCAGACGGTGAAAAAGGCTAATCCGAGTGACGAGAGGACGCAAGTGATTCAGATGTGCGGGGGTCTTGGTATCCAGATGAGAGGGAAAAGTTCTTTTCTGGCCATGATTCTTCCCGACTCAGTCCGCGGATGGCAGTTGACCTAGTTTTACTATAAGGACCAGTCGACGCTAGGGCAGTTGTTCGGGCGTTAGCGCCTTCTTCGGCTTGGTCGCCGCGGCGGTATTGCGCGGGGCACGAAGCTTGCCTTTCCCGGAGGGGGCGACGGCGCCGGATGAGGCGAGGGAGGCGAGGCCGCCGGCGGTGTCGAGGTCGAGGTCGATGGTGTCCTCCCTGGCTGGTTGGGGGGCGGGGGCGCGCGCGGGCGGGAGCGTTTTTTGGGAAAATGAGGGAAAATGGTGGTGGCTGCCACCGACAGGCGGGCCCAAGGAAAGAAGTAGGCGCTCGTGCTCGTCCGTCTCGTGTCCGCGCCGACGCAAATCCGACTTAAAATTGGGCCTGGAATGGGTCGCCCGCGGACGAAAAACGGACGCGCGTCCGTTTGGGTCGGCGCGGGGGTCGGCTCGTTGGGCCGCCATTTTTGTCCGCGCCGACCCAAACAAACGCGGGCGGACGAAATGGATCGCCCCATTAGAGTTGCTCTTATATTGCATTCTCTCTTAGTAGTACTCCCTTCGCACGCGGCCGGAGAACCTGTCAAGGCTCGCGTAGGTGAAGGTTATCATGTGGTATGCAAGGGTATGCATTGCATACCCAATTATTTTTGCCAAAAAATTTCAGTATATAAGCTCCTATATGCCTCTGTATACCGTATGGCGGTCTAGTTGTACATACATACGAGAGAAACGAAGAAGAAAACGATCCCAGCGCCACTTGGGCCAATGTTGGGCTGCTACGTTGCTAGTTAGTGCTAGTGGGCCTTATCCTTTGAGGCTTAACGCTGGCGGCAAGAGGAGACATCCAGCCTCCAGCGATTCAACTGCCGCTGCGCTGCGCCTGCTGCATCGAGTCAATTGATTTCTTCGAGAAGAAGTGCAAGAAAAACAAGGTGAATATCATGCATCTACATTTCTAAATTATGAACATTTGAATTTGTAAGATTGCCCACAATGCTGTTATTTCTTGCTTCCAAAAGGGTGATCATAGAGTTAACTTCTGATTTTCCTCGTTGTTGCAATGCAACCGAGATATTCAAGACACCATTGCTACAAAGAATAATTTATAGTTTCGTTGTTATTATTATGAATCTTTTTATTTCTTACATTGTTGTGAAGCAAAAAAAAAATCTTTACCGCACATACCCATGCCGGAAATCCTGGCTCCGCCACTGGGCGTCGATGGCGAAAAACCTGTCAAGGTTGTCACATCTATCTGCTCTGAAGATGGACCAGTGGAAGATGGCGGCGACGACACATGTGAATGCATCGGACCGTTTTGAGCCTCGGACCCGGCAGATGGCTCGGTCGGGGCCTTCGATTTTAGATCTTAGGCTTAGGTGAGAGGTCTGGGTATGAGGCCCAGCTTGCATCCCTTCATCATTTGAATAGGAGTAGCGACAAATATTGTCAATATGGTGGATTCAGTCATATTGTTGTTCTACTTTGTAAGATCCTCGAGAATAATCAATAAAATGACCGCATGCATCTCCCAGATGCAGAGGTCGGGGGTCATCCTTCTTTTCTAAGAAAATACTTCGTCCGCCCGGTGAAGAGTTGACAAGTGGCGGCATGCTGATCTTGTCGACTACGGCTCGCTGGCTACACACGACTGTTACATCGATCAGGTGGGTGAGTACGTTAACGTCCACGAACAAAATCTAAGGGGCCTTTTGGCCGGGACTAGTGCGCAACTTGAACAACTATTTGCGCGGTGCGCCGGGGCACCAGGTAGGGTTCATGTGGGTTGTGCAGCATTCCAACATGTGATTGACATTGGCATCACACAACCTAACCCCAGTGGCCAGAGCGTTTCCAACACACTCAAGTCCAACGAACGCTTATCCTAGCTAGTGGGGTGGAGAGAAATCCTGGCTTGACGAGACGGTGGTCCTGTGCCTGAAGGAACGCCATCAGATCCCTTTACCATGGACCGAGTGAGGAAACCCTCCCCTTTGAAGGTGCTCCTGGAGGAGAAGGCACAGGTGAGGGTGCTGGTCGATCGAGTGGTCCAGCTTATCCGTGACGGGGTCACCGGTATGGATCTCTTGGAGGTCTTCCTTCAGCGGTGCATCCAACCTCTTCAAGCCCGAGACCATCCGATGTGGATGTATTCGGGTCTTGAATACTCCACTCGGATTCACCTGGAGGAGGTCGATGACGACACACTGGAGAAGTCTTTGTCGGGCATTACCGGAAACAATGATAACCCCAGGGGAGCCAGGAGAGTCCCAGAAGACGAAGTGAATGCTGATAGGGAAGCGATACGCCAGGCGGGCATCATGATGGAGAAGATGAAGATGGTGCGGGACGCCAGTCAGGCTGCCTACGACGCCAGCTCGGCTCTCCAAAGCAACATTCAGGTTAGTTGGTCGCCGCTTGTTCTGTTAGGATATGATATCTGAAGACTCTTTCCGAAAATATTTGCTCCGAAAATCTTTGCGTTAGTACACCCACTGGATGCGTTGGTTGAACTTTGAATTAGTGGGAGCACGCTGAGTGCACCCACTGGGTGTAGTCCCCGAGACTACGGTGGACTGCGGGCAGTCGACTATAGTCTTTGCATTTTGTCGAGTGTAAACCGAACTGATAGTTTGTCTCTTGCACTCGGTCTGGTCGAGTGGGGTCAGAACCGGTGGGGGCACGCCAAGTGCACCCACTGGGTGTAGTCCTCGAGACCGCGGTCAACTGCTGGTAGTCAACTGTGGTCTGAGTTCTTTCTCTCTTCTTCTCTTTTTTTTACTCCCTGCATTCGACTCCGGCGGGCCGGTCGAGTGGGATCAGAACCGGTGGGGGCATGCAAAGTGCACCCACTGGGTGTAGTCCCCGAGGCTATGATGGACTGCGGGCAGTCGACCGTAGCCTTAGTACTTATTGACTTTGTTGTTTTTTGCTATAAAAATAACTTCTCCCCTTTGATGTCAGAAATCTTGTGATCTTGGAACTCGCTTTGTTGACTTGGAGAAGCAGCAGATCCAACTGAACCTTTACTTGGAGCTGGCCAAGACAGAGCTGCAAAGGGTCAAGGACGACGCCACTGGTAAAACGGATTTGTCGACTGGTCTATCTTAGGCTTGAGTACCCTTCTGCTCTTTCTGAATCAGGCATCATTTCTTTGTAGAAAAACCGAGAGAAGCTCTGGCGAAGAAGGACCAGGATTTGGATGCTGCTCGAAAGGAGGCTGGCGACAAAACTGCTCTAGCTGCACAGAAACTGGCTTCAGTCGGCCAGTTGGAAGAAGAGAATACCAGGCTGAAGTCTGCTCTGAATGACGCCAACAGGGAGTGCTCGCGCTGGAAGAAGGAGAAACTCATCCTGGGCGAGAAGATGGAAAGCATTTCTCACAGGAGGGACGATCTGGAGAGCTACCTGAGGAGTCTTGCCAAGAAGTTGTTCATCAAGCTTGAAGGTGCACATTTTGTTCCGACTTCTTTTTGTCGACTCGGCGTATGTAAATTGACTTATCTTTGGATCGTGATGCAGAGTTTTGCCAGAACTTCGAGGAGGAGACTGGGCGGATCGAACCTGGTTTGGATCCAATCAATTCTCATGTGAAAGATGAAACTACAATGAATCTGCTCCGACTGGAATCCTGCATTGACGGTGTCGTGGACTACTTGGCTCGACTGAAGGTCGCCATGTCGCTGATTGACCCGACACTTTGGACAGAGGCTGTTCTCCAAAATGATCTTGAGTCTCTGATGACTCGACTAAACGAAATCCCAGACCGAGTGCAGGAGTGGAAGAAGTCTGCAGCTCGGTGTGGCGCTGACGTGGCTCTGTCTTTGGTTCGTGTCCACTTCAAGGAGGCGCGAAAAGACAAACTAGCAGCAATCAAGGTCGCCAACACCCAGAAACATGACTTCCGAACTTTTATGGAGACTTTCGTCGCTGCAGCCACTCGTATAGCCGACGGCGTCGACCTGGATGAGTTCGTCGAGCCTGCCAGCCCTCCTCCTGTGGAGTGAACAAACTTTTATGCCTCACCTTAAATTTGCCTCGGAATGCCGAGTGGTTTTTGTAACCGTTAAACTCTTTCGGGCTGAATGCCCGAGTACTTAGATCTGTGGTCCAGAAAGCTTTAGGATTTATCCGAACTCGGTTTATCGTTGAATATCTTTATGCATTCCCCGTCGAGTGGAAATCGTTCTTTATTCGAGACAACTTTTGTATTTGCGGTGCAGTTCTGAAGGAGACGGTAGCAGTCGACCTGCACCTCGTCGTCTTTGCGGGTCGGCGATGGATCGTACGTTGTATTTGTGGCGAAGCTCCCCAAGGAGGAGGCGGCAGTCGACCTGCCCCTTGTTACTGCAGAGCAGGATGAAGTGCATGTTGTATTTGTGGCGAAGCTCTCCAAGGAGGAGGCGGTAGTCGACCTGCCCCTTGTTGCTGCAAAGCAGGATGTGTTTCTAACTTAGGAGAGTGCTGTACTACAGCTAAGTCCCCGAGTGGGAGGGCTACTCTCCACTCGGTAGGATTTTTTCAAACTTAGGCGAGTGCCTGACTGCAGCCAAGTCCTCAAGAGAGAGAACTTAGGCGAGTACTGGACTGCAGCTAAGCCCTCGAGTGGGAGGACTGTTCTCCACTCGGTAAGATTTTTTCAAACTTAGGTGAGTGCTTGACTACAGCTAAGTCCTCAAGTGAGAGAACTCCGGCGAGTACTAGACTATAGCTAAGCCCCCGAGTGGGAGGACTGCTCTCCACTTGGTAGGATCCCACTCGGTAGGATTTTTTCAAACTTAGGCGAGTGCCTGACTGCAGCTAAGTCCTCAAGTGAGAGAACTTAGGCGAGTACTAGACTGCGGCTAAGCCCCCGAGTGGGAGGATTGCTCTCCACTCAGTAGGATTTTTTCAAACTTAGGCGAGTGCCAGACTGCAGCTAAGTCTCCAAGTGAGAGAACTTAGGCGAGTACTGGACTGCAGCTAAGCCCCCGACTGGGAGGATTGCTCTCCACTCGGTAGGATTTTTTTCAAACTTAGGCGAGTGCCGGACTGCAGCTAAGTCTCCAAATGAGAGACCTTAGGTGAGTACTGGACTACAGCTATGCCCCTGAGTGGGAGGATTGCTCTCCACACGGTAGGATTTTTTCAAACTTAGGCGAGTGCCGGACTGTAGCTAAGTCTCCAAGTGAGAGACCTTAGGCGAATACTGGACTGCAACTAAGCCCCCGAGTGGGAGGATTGCTCTCCACACGATAGGATTTTTTTCAAACTTAGGCGAGTGCCAGACTGCAGCTAAGTCTCCAAGTGAGAGAACTTAGGCGAGTACTAGACTGCAGCTAAGCCCCCGAGTGGGAGGATTGCTCTCCACTCGGTAGGATTTTTTCCAACTTAGGCGAAGCGGATTCGCAGCTAAGCCCCCGAGTAGGAGGCTGGCTCGCCACTCAGTAGGAAATTGTTTTTACAAACTTAGGCGAAGTGGATTCGCAGCTAAGCCACCCACTGGGGGATTTCTCATGCAAACAAAAACAATAATAATCACTGGGAAAATTATAACGCTCTTGTCTTTGATAAATAAAATACATGAGTTTTTTCTTATTACAGCTCATCTGAGTGAGAATTCAAGTATAAAAGGTGTGGAGGAGCTCCGCATTCCAGGCTCGCGGCTCATCAATCTGGCGATCGACATTATAGAGGTGGTATGCTCCATTGTGGAGGACGCTGGTGACTATGAAGGGGCCTTCCCAAGTAGGAGCGAGTTTATGTGGTTTCTGCTGATCCACTCGGAGGACTAAGTCTCCTTCTTGGAAGGCTCGACTCTTCACGTTTCTGGCATGGAATCGACGCAAGTCTTGCTGATAGATGGTCGATCGGATCATGGCCATTTCTCTTTCTTCTTCCAGGAGGTCGACTGCGTCCTGCCAGGCTTGTTCTACTTCATCCTCAGAGTAGAGCTTGACTCGGGGAGCGTTGTGAAGCAGGTCACTCGGCAAGACTGCCTCGGCTCCGTAGACCATAAAGAATGGGGTTCTTCCGGTCGATCGGTTCGGGGTTGTCCTCAATCCCCAAAGGACTGATGGAAGCTCATCGACCCATGCACCAGCTGCATGCTTGAGATCGCGCATCAGTCGGGGTTTCAGTCCTTTGAGAATTAGGCCGTTTGCCCTTTCTGCTTGCCCAATTGACTGGGGGTGAGCGACCGAAGCATAGTCGACTCGGGTACCCTGAGAGGCGCAAAAGGCCCTGAATTTGTCAGAATCGAAATTTGACCCATTGTCAGTGATGATGTTGTGCGGAACTCCATATCTGAATATCAACCCTCTGAAAAAACTGATAGTAGTGCAAGCGTCAAGGTTCTTGATAGGCTTGGCCTCAATCCATTTGGTGAACTTGTTGACTGCTACCAGCACATGAGCGAAGCCGCTCCTGCCTGTTCTTAGTGGTCCAACCATGTCTAGCCCCCAACAGCGAAGGGCCAGACGAGTGGAATGGTTTTCAGAGCTGATGCGGGCTTGTGCGACATATTGGAGTAATACTGACATCCTTCACACTTGTCGACTATCTCTTTTGCCATTTCATTGGCTCTTGGCCAGTAGAATCCCGCTCGGTATGCTTTAGCCACAATGGTCCGAGAGGACGCATGGTGACCACAGGTCCCCGAGTGGACATCATCAAGGATCATCCGACCTTCTTCTGGTGTAATACACCTCTGACTGACTCCAGTCGCGCTTTCTTTATATAATTGTCCTTTTATGATTGTAAAGGCCTTGGATCGTCGAACGATCTATCGAGCCTCTTCTTCGTCTTCTGGGAGCTCTTTCCTCAGGATGTATGCAATGTACGGTACTATCCAGTCGGGAGTGCTGACAAAGACTTCCATGATCAGGTCGACTACAGTTGGAATTTCAACTTCAGTCGAATCCGTGGCGCTTTTTGGCCGCGGGGCCTCTTCACTGAAGGGATCCTCCTGAACTGATGGTATGTGAAAGTGTTCCAAAAACACATTGCTGGGGATGACTTCTCTTTTGGAACCTATTTTTGCCAGATCATCAGCTGCTTGATTTTTCAGTCGGGGTATGTGATGAAGCTCTAACCCCTCAAATTTCTTCTCCAGCTTTCTCACTGCATTGCAATAACCAGTCATGGCTGGACTTGTGACGTCCCATTCCTTCATCACCTGATTAACCACCAAATCTGAGTCGCCATAGACCATGAGGCGACGGACGCCAAGTGAAATGGCCATGAGCAACCCATACAAAAGTGCTTCGTATTCTACCTCGTTGTTGGAGGAATCAAACTGGATTTGAAGAACATAACTGAGTTTATCTCCTCTAGGGGAGACCAACACTACTCCGGCACCGGAACCATTCAGCATCTTGGAACCGTCAAAGAACATGGTCCAATGCTCCGAGTGAACCTGAGTTGGCAGCTGCTGTTCAATCCACTCGGCGATGAAATCTGCGATATCTAGAGGAAGGAGTTCAATCGCCCATTTCGCCTTAAACTTGATATCTAGAGGAAGGAGTTCAATCACCCATTTCGCCACTCGACCGGTTGCATCCCTGTTATGCAGGATCTCTGATAATGGAGCATCGCTGACGACTGTAATGGAATGATCAGAGAAGTAATGAGCAACTTTCTTTGTGGTCATATAAATCCCGTATACAAGCTTCTGATAATGAGGATATCTTTGCTTCGACGGGGTCAAAACTTCAGAAATATAATATACTGGGCGCTGAATTTTGAAGGCCTTTCCTTCTTCTTCCCGCTCGACCGTAAGTACCATACTGACGACTTGTTCCGTGGCTGCAATGTAAAGCAGCAAAGGCTCCTTACTGATTGGGGCAGCAAGCACCGGCTGGGTGGAGAGCAGAGCTTTGAGCTCTGCAAACGCTGCATCAGCTTCAGGAGTCCACTCGAACTTGTCGAACTTCTTCATCAATCAGTAAAGGGGTAATGCCTTTTCACCAAGACGAGATATGAATTGACTTAAAGCGGCCAAGCAACCAGTAAGCTTCTGGACGTCATGCACTCGCATAGGACTTTTCATTCGGAGTATAGTGCCGAATTTTTCTGTATTGGCGTCGATTCCCCGTTCGAAAACGAGAAAACCGAGTAATTTTCCACCAAGAACTCCGAATGTGCAGTTTGATGGATTAAGCTTGATATCATACCTCCTGAGGTTGGCAAAGGTTTCAGCAAGGTCAGTAAGCACGTCGGAACCCTTCCGTGACTTGACCACAATATCATCCATGTACGCCTCCACATTCCGACTGATTTGGGTGAGCAAACACTTCTGAATCATCCTCATGAATGTGGCTCTGGCATTCTTAAGGCCGAACGGCATGGTAACATAACAGAAGCACCCGAATTGAGTAATGAATGTTGTTTTGATCTCGTTAGGTCCATACAGACGAATCTGATGGTACCCGGAATAGGCGTCTAAAAAAGACAGTCGCTCACATCCCGCAGTCGAGTCGACTATCTGATCGATGTGAGGGAGAGGGAAATGATCTTTCGGGCAGGCCCGATTGATATGTTTAAAGTCAATGCACATGCGAAGTGACTTGTCCTTCTTGGGGACCATAAAAACGTTGGCGAGCCACTCGGAGTGGTAGATTTCTCGGATGAACTCCGTTGCTAAGAGCCGAGCCACCTCCTTGCCAATGGGCTTTCTCTTCTGGACAGCGGACAGTCGGAGATGCTCCTTGACAGGTTTTACTTTTGAGTCGACTCTTAGGCGGTTCTCAGCTAGCTCCCTGGGAACACCCGGCATGTTAGAAGGCTTCCATGCGAAAATTTCCCAGTTCTCACAGAGGAACTGGATGAGCGCTTCTTCCTATTTGGAGTCGAGTGTTGTCGAGATATGAGTTGGAGCAGCGCTGGGGTCGGTCGGGTGGATGTGAGCTGTCTCCGTATCGCCAGTTGACTGAAAAGCTGATTCTGTAGCGGGCTTCTTGGCTCGCAACAAATCACTCGGGTCTGCAGTCTTCTGGGTTTGCTGCACTCCACCACTGCCATCCGAGCATCGGCGATCTTCGAACCTTTCTGAAAACATTCTTCCACTTTCTTTCGATTTCCCGTAATAGTGATCACACCTTTGGGGCCAGGCATCTTCAGTTTGAGATACACATAACATGGTCGGGCCATGAAGCGTGCATAAGCCGGCCTGCCCAAAATAGCGTGGTAGGCACTCTGGAAGTCTACAACTTCAAATGTCAACTTTTCTTTGTAGTAATTCTACGAATCACCGAAAACCACATCAAGAGCAATCTGGCCGAGTGATTCAGCCTTCTTCCCAGGAATGACTCCATGGAAACTCATGTTGCTGGCACTGAGTATGGACATTGGAACGCCCATCCCTGTCAACGTCTCAGCATACAATATTGTTGGAAATATGCCCTAGAGGCAATAATAAATTGGTTATTATTATATTTCCTTGTTCATGATAACCGTTTATTATCCATGCTAGAATTGTATTGATAGGAATCTCAGATACATGTGTGGATACATAGACAACACCATGTCCCTAGTAAGCCTCTAGTTGACTAGCTCATTGATCAATAGATGGTTACGTTTCCTGACCATGGACATTGGATGTCGTTGATAACGGGATCACATCATTAGGAGAATGATGTGATGGACAAGACCCAATCCTAAGCATAGCACTAGATCGTGTAGTTTGTATGCTAAAGCTTTTCTAATGTCAAGTATCATTTCCTTAGACCATGAGATTGTGCAACTCCCGGATACCGTAGGAGTGCTTTGGGTGTGCCAAACGTCACAACATAACTGGGTGGCTATAAAGGTACAGTACAGGTATCTCCGAAAGTGTCTGTTGGGTTGGCACGAATCGAGACTGGGATTTGTCACTCCGTGTAAACGGAGAGGTATCTCTGGGCCCACTCGGTAGGACATCATCATAATGTGCACAATGTGACCAAGGAGTTGATCACGGGATGATATGTTACAGAACGAGTAAAAGAGACTTGCCTGTAACGAGATTGAACAAGGTATCAGGATACCGATGATCGAATCTCGGGCAAGTACCGTACCGATAGACAAAGGGAATTGTATACGGGATTGATTAAGTCCTTGACATCATGGTTCATCCGATAAGATCATCGTGGAACATGTGGGAGCCAACATGGGTATCCAGATCCCGCAGTTGGTTATTGATCGGAGAACTTCTCGGTCATGTCTGCCTGTCTCCCGAACCCGTAGGGTCTACACACTTAAGGTTTGATGACGCTAGGGTTATAAAGGAAGTTTGTATGTGGTTACCGAATGTTGTTCGGAGTCCCGGATGAGATCCCGGACATCACGAGGAGTTCCAGAATGGTCCGGAGGTAAAGATTTATATATGGGAAGTCCTATTTTGGTCACCGGCCAAGTTTCGGGGTCACCGGTATTGTACCGGGACCACCGGAAGGGTCCCGGGGGTCCACCGGGTGGGGCCACCTGCCCCGGGGGGGGGCACATGGGCTGTTGGGGTGTGCACCTTGGCCTATATGGGCCAAGGGCACCAGCCCCAAGAGGCCCATGCGCCAAAGGATAAGGAAAGGAAGAGTCCTAAAGGGGGAAGGCACCTCCGAGGTGCCTTGGGGAGGAGGGACTCCTCCTAGCCGCACCCTTCCTTGGAGGAAGGGCCAAGGCTGCGCCTCCCCCCTCTCCCTTGCCCCTATATATATGTGGGGGTTGGGAGGGCAGCCATACCAATGTTCTGGTGCAGCCCTCCCCTTCTCCCTAGTCCTTCTCCTCTCCCGTGGTACTTGGCGAAGCTCTGCAGGATCTCCACGCTCCTCCACCACCACCACGCCGTTGTGCTGCTGCTGGATGGAGTCTTCCTCAACCTCTCCCTCTCTCCTTGCTGGATCAAGGCATGGGAGACGTCACCGGGCTGTACGTGTGTTCAACGTGGAGGTGCCGTCCGTTCGGCACTAGGATCATCGGTGATTTGAATCACGACAAGTACGACTCCATCAACCCCGTTCACTTGAACGCTTCCGCTTAGCGATCTACAAGGGTATGTAGATGCACTCTCCTTCCCCTCGTTGCTGGTCTCTCCATAGATAGATCTTGGTGACACGTAGGAAAATTTTGAATTTCTGCTACGTTCCTCAACAGTGGCATCATGAGCTAGGTCTATGCGTAGTTTCTATGCACGAGTAGAACACAAAGTAGTTGTGGGCGTTGATTTTGTTCAATATGCTTACCGTTACTAGTCCAATCTTGATTCGGCGGCATCGTGGGATGAAGCGGCCCGGACCGACCTTACACGTACTCTTACGTGAGACTGGTTCCACCGACTGACATGCACTAGTTGCATAAGGTGGCTAGCGGGTGCCTGTCTCTCCCACTTTAGTCGGATCGGATTCGATGAACAGGGTCCTTATGAAGGGTAAATAGCAATTGTCATATCACGTTGTGGTCTTTGCGTAGGTAAGAAACGTTCTTGCTAGAAACCCATAGCAGCCACGTAAAACATGCAAACAACAATTAGAGGACGTCTAACTTGGTTTTGCAGGGTATGCTATGTGATGTGATATGGCCAAAGGATCTGATGAATGATATATGTGATGTATGAGATGATCATGTTCTTGTAATAGGAATCACGACTTGCATGTCGATGAGTATGACAACCGGCAGGAGCCATAGGAGTTGTCTTTATTTATTTATGACCTGCGTGTCAACATAAACGTCATGTAATTACTTTACTTTATTGCTAACCGTTAGCTGTAGTAGTAGAAGTAATAGTTGGCGAGAAAACTTCATGAAGACACGATGATGGAGATCATGGTGTCATGCTGGTGACGATGATGATCATGGAGCCCCGAAGATGGAGATCAAAAGGAGCAATATGATATTGGCCATATCATGTCACTATTTGATTGCATGTGATGTTTATCATGTTTATACATCTTATTTGCTTAGAACGACGGTAGTAAATAAGATGATCCCTCATTAAAATTTCAAGACAGTGTTCCCCCTAACTGTGCACCGTTGCGACAGTTCGTTGTTTCGAAGCACCACGTGATGATCGGGTGTGATAGATTCTAACGTTCACATACAACGGGTGTAAGACAGATTTACACACGCGAAACACTTAGGTTGACTTGACGAGCCTAGCATGTGTACAGACATGGCCTCGGGACACAGAAGACTGAAAGGTCGAGCATGAGTCGTATAGAAGATACGATCAACATGAAGATGTTCACCGACGTTGACTAGTCCGTCTCACGTGATGATCGGACACGGCCTAGTTGACTCGGATCATGTAATCACTTAGATGACTAGAGGGATGTCTATCTGAGTGGGAGTTCATAAGATGAACTTGTTTATCCTGAACATAGTCAGAAAGGATTTTGCAAATTATGTCGTAGCTCGCGCTTTAGTTCTGCTGTTTAGATATGTTCCTAGAGAAAATTTAGTTGAAAGTTGATAGTAGCAATTATGCGGACTAGGTCCGTAAACTGAGGATTGTCCTCATTGCTTCATAGAAGGCTTATGTCCTTAATGCACCGCTCAGTGTGCTGAACCTCAAACGTTGTCTATGGATGTTGCGAACATCTGACATACACATTTTGATAACTACGTGATAGTTCAGTTAAACGGTTCAGAGTTGAGGCACCGAAGACGTTTTGAAACGTCACGGAACATATGAGATGCTTCGAGGGCTGAAATTTGGATTTCAGACTCGTGCCCACGTCAAGAGGTATAAGACCTCCGACGATTTTCTTAGCCTACAAACTAATGGAGAAAAGCTCAATTGTTGAGCTTGTGCTCAGATTGTCTGAGTACAACAATCATTTGAATCGAGTGGGAGTTGATCTTCCAGATGAGATAGTGATGTTTCTCCGAAGTCATTACCACCAAGATGCTAGAGCTTCGTGATGAACTATAATATATCAGGGACATATATGATGATCCTTGAGATATTCGCGATGTTTGACACCACAAAAGTAGAAATCAAGAAGGAGCATCAATTGTTGATGGTTGGTGAAACCACTAGTTTCAAGAAGGGCAAGGGCAAGAAGGGATACTTCATGAAACGGCAATTCAGCTGTTGCTCTAGTGAAGAAACCCAAGGTTGAACCCAAACCCGAGACTATGTGCTTCTGTAATAAGGGGAACAGCCACTGGAGCGGGATTACCCTAGATACTTGGTAGATGAGAAGGCTGGCAAGGTCGATAGAAGTATATTGGATATACATTGTGTTGATGTGTACTTTACTAGTACTCCTAGTAGCACCAGGGTATTAGATACCGGTTCGGTTGCTAAGTGTTAGTAACTCGAAATAAAAGCTGCGGAATGAACGGAGACTAGCTAAAGGTGAGCTGACGATATGTGTTGGAAGTGTTTCCAATGTTGATATGATCAAGCATCACACGCTCCCTCTACCATCAAGATTGGTGTTAAACCTAAATAATTGTTATTTGGTGTTTGCGTTGAGCATAGACATGATTGGATTATGTCTATCGCGATACGGTTATTCATTTAAGGAGAATAATGGTTACTCTGTTTATTTGAATAAAACCTTCAATGGTCTTACACCTAAAATGAATGGTTTATTGAATCTCGATCGTAGTGATACACATGTTCATGCCAAAAGATATAAGATAGTAATGATAGCACCACCTACTTGTGGCACTACCACGTAAGTCATATCGGTATAAAACGCATGAAGAAGCTCCATGTTGATGGACCTTTGGGCTCACTCGTTTTTGAAAAGTTTGATACATGCGAACCATGTCTATTGGTGTTTATGCATGAAGAAACTCCATGCAAATGGACCGTTTGGACTCACTTGATTTTCGAATCACTTGAGACATGCAAATCATACCACATGGGCAAGATGACTGAAAGCCTCAGTTTCAGTAAAATGGAACTGGAAAGCAACTTGTTGGAAGTAATACCTTTTGATGTGTGCAGTCCAATGAGTGCTGAGGCATGTAGTGGATATCGTTATAGATGATTTGAGTAGATGTTGAGTATATTTACTTGATGAATCACGAGTCTGAATTATTGAAAGGTTCAAGTAATTTCAGGGTGAAGTTGAAAGATCGTCCTGACAAGAGGATAAAAGATCTATGATATGATCATAGAGATGAATATCTGAATTACGAGTTTGGCACAGAATTAAGACATTGTGAAAATTGTTTCACAACTGATACAGCCTGGAACACCATAGTGTGATGGTGTGTCCGAACATCATAACTGCACCCTATTGGATATGATGCATACCATGATGTCTCTTATCGAATTACCACGATAGTTTATGGGTTAGGCATTAGAGACAACCACATTCACTTTAAATAGGGCACCACGTAATTCCGATGAGATGACACCGTATGAACTATGGTTTAGAGAAACCTAAGCTGTCATTTCTTAAAAGTTTGGGGCTGCGATGCTTATGTGAAAAAGTTTCAGGCTGATAAGCTCGAACCCAAAGCGGATAAATGCATCTTCATAGGACACCCAAAACAGTTGGGTATACCTCCTGTCTCAGATCCGAAAGCAATAAGGGATTGTTTCTAGAATCGGGTCCTTTCTCGAGGAAAAGTTTCTCTCGAAAGAATTGAGTGGGAGGATGGTGGAGACTTGATGAGGTTATTGAACCGTCTCTTCAACTAGTGTGTGACAGGGCACAGGGAGTTGTTCCTGTGGCACCTACACCAATTGAAGTGGAAGCTTATGATAGTGATCATGAAACTTCAGATCAAGTCACTACCAAACCTCGTGGGATGACAAGGATGTGTACTACTTCAGAGTGGTACGTAATCCTGTCTTGGAAATCATGTTGCTAGACAACAATGAACCTACGAGCTATGGAGAAGCGATGGTGGGCCCGGATTCCGATGAATGGCTTGAGGCCATATAATTCGAGAGAGGATCCATATATGAAAACAAAGTGTAGACTTTGGCAGAACAGCTCGATGGTCGTAGGGCTGTTGAGTACAGATGGATTTTAAAAGGGAAGGTGGACAATGATGGTAAATGTCACCATTAAGAAAGCTCGACTTGTCGTTAAGATGTTTTCCGACAAGTTCAAGGAGTTGACTACGATGAGACTTTCTCACTCGTAGCGATGCTAAGAGTCTGTTGGAATTATATTAGCGATTACTGCATTATTTATGAAATCTTGCAGATAGGATGTCAAAACATTGTTTCCTCGACGTTTCTTGAGGAAAGGTTGTATGTGATACAACCGGAAGGTTTTGTCAATCCTGAAATATGCTAATAAGTATGCAAAGCTCCAGCAATCCTTCTAAGGACTGGAGTAAGCATCTCGGAGTTGGAATGTATGCTTTGATGAGATGATCAAAGATTTTGGGTGTATACAAAGTTTATGAGAAACTTGTATTTCCAAAGAAGTGAGTGGGAGCACTATAGAATTTCTGATGAGTATATGTTGTTGACATATTGTTGATCAGAAATGACGTAGAATTTCTGGAAAGCATATAGGATTATTTGGAAAGTGTTTTTCAATGGAAAGCCTGGATTAAGCTACTTGAACATTGAGTATCAAGATCTATAAGGATAGATCAAAACGCTTAATGGTACTTTCAAATGAGCACATACCTTGACATGATCTTGAAGGTGTTCAAGATGGATTAGTCAAAGAAGGAGTTCTTGCCTGAGTTGTAAGGTATGAAGTTAAGACTTAAAGCTCGACCACGGCAGAACAGAGAGAAAGGACGAAGGTCGTCCCCTATGCTTAGACATAGGCTCCATAGTATGCTATGCTGTGTACCGCACCTGAAGTATGCCTTGCCATGAGTCAGTCAAGGTGTACGAGAGTGATCCAAGAATGGATCACGGGACAGCGGTCAAAGTTATCCTTAGTAACTAGTGGACTAAGGAATTTTCTCCATTATGGAGGTGGTAAAAGAGTTCATCGTAAAGGGTTACGCCGATGCAAACTTTGGCACTAATCCAGATTATTCTGAGTAGTAAACTGGATTCGTATAGTAGAACAGTTATTTGAAATGGCTCCAAATGTAGCGTAGTAGTTGCATCTGCAAGATGACATAGAAATTTGCGAAGTACATACGGATCTGAATGTTTCAGACCCGTTGACTAAAACCTCTCTCACAAGCAACATGATCAAACCTAGAACTCATTGAGTGTTAATCACATAGTGATGTGAACTAGACTACTGACTCTAGTAAACTCTTGGGTGTTAGTCACATGGCGATGTGACCTGTGAGTGTTAATCACATGGCGATGTGAACTAGATTATTGACTCTAGTGCAAGTGGGAGACTGTTGGAAATATTCCCTAGAGGCAATAATAAATTGGTTATTATTATATTTCCTTGTTCATGATAATTGTTTATTATCCATGGTAGAATTGTATTGATAAGAAACTCAGATACATGTGTGGATACATAGACAACACCATGTCCCTAGTAAGCCTCTAGTTGACTTGCTCGTTGATCAATAGATGGTTACGGTTTCCTGACCATGGACATTGGATGTTGTTGATAACGGGATCACATCATTAGGAGAATGATGTGATGGACAAGACCCAATCCTAAGCATGGCACTAGATCGTGTAGTTTGTATGCTAAAGCTTTTCTAATGTCAAGTATCATTTCCTTAGACCATGAGATTGTGCAACTCCCGGATACCGTAGGAGTGCTTTGGGTGTGCCAAACATCACAACGTAACTGGGTGGCTATAAAGGTACACTATAGGTATCTCGGAAAGTGTCTGTTGGGTTGGCACGAATCGAGACTGGGATTTGTCACTCCGTGTAAACGGAGAGGTATCTCTGGGCCCACTCGGTAGGACATCATCATAATGTGCACAATGTGACCAAGGAGTTGATCACGGGATGATGTGTTACGGAACGAGTAAAAGAGACTTGCCAGTAACGAGATTGAACAAGGTATCGGGATACCGACGATCGAATCTCGGGCAAGTATCGTACCGATAGACAAAGGGAATTGTATACGGGATTGATTAAGTCCTTGACATCGTGGTTCATCCGATGAGATCATCGTGGAACATGTGGGAGCCAACATGGGTATCCAGATCCCGCTGTTGGTTATTGACCGGAGAATGTCTCGGTCATGTCTACATGTCTCCCGAACCCGTAGGGTCTACACACTTAAGGTTCAATGACGCTAGGGTTATAAAGGAAGTTTGTATGTGGTTACCGAATGTTGTTCGGAGTCCCGGATGAGATCCCGGACATCACGAGGAGTTCCGGAATTGTCCAGAGGTAAAGATTTATATATGGGAAGTCCTATTTTGGTAACCGGACAAGTTTCGGGGTCACCGGTATTGTACCGGGACCACCGGAAGGGTCCCGGGGGTCCATCGGGTGGGGCCACCTGCCCCGGGGGGGGGCACATGGGCAGTAGGGGTGTGCACCTTGGCCTATATGGGCCAAGGGCACCAGCCCCAAGAGGCCCATGCGCCAAAGGATAAGGAAAGGAAGAGTCCTAAAGCGGGAAGGCACCTCCGAGGTGCCTTGGGGAGGAGGGACTCCTCCTAGCCGCACCCTTCCTTGGAGGAAGGGCCAAGGCTGCGCCTCCCCCCCTCTCCCTTGCCCCTATATACATGTGGGGGTTGGGAGGGCAGCCATACCAATGTTCTGGTGCAGCCCTCCCCTTCTCCCTAGTCCTTCTCCTCTCCCGTGGTGCTTGGCGAAGCTCTGCAGGATCTCCACGCTCCTCCACCACCACCACGCCGTTGTGCTGCTGCTGGATGGAGTCTTCCTCAACCTCTACCTCTCTCCTTGCTAGATCAAGGCATGGGAGACGTCACCGGGCTGTACGTGTGTTGAACGCGGTGGTGCCGTCCGTTCGGCGCTAGGATCATCAGGGATTTGAATCACGACGAGTACGACTCCATCAACCCCGTTCACTTGAACGCTTCCGCTTAGCGATCTACAAGGGTATGTAGATGCACTCTCCTTCCCCTCGTTGCTGGTCTCTCCATAGATAGATCTTGGTGACCCGTAGGAAAATTTTGAATTTCTGCTACGTTCCTCAACAAATATGTTCAAACCACTGCTACCATCCATCAAGACTTTGGTCATTTTAGTACCTTCAACCACTGGGTCGACCACCAGACCTTGCCTCCCTGGAGTGGCAATATGCGTTGGGTGATCGGACTGGTCGAACGTGATGGCAGTTTGAGACCATTTTAAATAACTTGGTGTCGCCGGAGCAACCATATTCACCTCTCGGTTGATGACTTTCAGTTGACTTTTGCTCTCAACATCAGCAAAAATCATCAGGGTGGAATTGACTTGGGGGTATCCATCGTCGCTATCTTCCTTGTCCTCAACTTTGTCTGACTCCTTCTCTTTATCCTTGGGCTGCTTGCCCTGGAACTGCTGGATCAAGAGTCGACACTGTCGAGTGGTATGTTTTGGGTAAATAAAATTACCCTCTTCATCTTTCTTAGTGTGGACGAGGCACGGCAAATCCAACACATCATTTCCGTCTTGGTCTTTAACTTTCTTGGGGTTCCAAGGTCCTTTGGGTTTCCCCTTAAACTTTCCTTGAGTCACAGCCAAGGATTCCCCGGGAGCAGCTGGCTCGGCTTTCCGCTTCTGTTTCCGATTGAAATTTCCTGCGGTTTCTTGGGCGACTGACTTCAGCTTGCCACTCCGGAGTCGATCTTCATCTTCTCCATTAGCGTACTTGGTGGCAATATCCATCATTTGGTTCAAAGACATATCTCCGGTTCGACCGAATTTCAGATTCAGTTCTCTGTACTTGACGCCTTCTTTGAAGGCACAGACTGCTTGGTGGTCAGGCACATTCTCTATCGTGTGGTGCACCGTGATCCATCTCTGGACGTAATCCCTCAAGGTTTCATTCGGCTTCTGCACGCGGGACCGCAGTTCCGTCAACCCTGCCGGTCATTTGCATGTTCCTTCAAATGTGGTGACAAACACTCGGGCGAGATCTTCCCAAGTGTAAATGCTGCTGGGTGCTAACTGGTTCAGCCACGCTCTGGCCGAGCCCTCCAACATGAGAGGCAGGTGCTTCATGGCCACCTCATCATTGTCGCCGCCAATCTGGACGGCCACTCGGTAGTCTTCAAGCCAAGTATCAGGTTTGGACTCACCAGTGAACTTGCTGACTCCAGTCGCCAACCTGAAGTTGGGAGGAATCACAGTGGCCCTGATGGCTCTACTAAAGCACTCTGTCCCCGAAACATGTGCTCTGCTGCTGGTAGGAGCATCTCTGTCGTGTCCTTCCCGGTGAGCTCTGTTCCTGTCAACCAAACCATGAACGAGAATGGATCTCGCATCAAAGCCTGGCTCCCTGGAGTCGACTGGAATCCTTCGCCCAACACTACGAGGGCGCCTATCATCCTGTTGTCGAGGCGCATACGACCCGCTTCTCGGGGGAATGGTGGGCACTCGGCGTCGATCATCATGATCGAATAGGTGATCATGTTGCTCACGGTTACCATGCTGATTACGCCGGTCCCCACGTCCTTCATGCCTCGGGGGCGATCTTGGGCTATGCGCCGACTGGACTGTGTCTGCGGCAACGGATCTACTATGAATCCTGTTCCGCGACTGAGAAACAGTGGAATTCTGGTCTCCTGCTGCCCGGAGCAACGCTCTGATCTGCAGCAAGCCTCTGCCAGCCTCCGACTGGGAAGGCTGAATCAACTCTGCTATGCGGGCTGCTGCTGCTAAATTCTGAATCGGAGTTAGATATACCTGCGGGGGCAGGAAGAGCTAACGTCGACTGGATTCAGGAACCCGTTGTCGCGCACGCTCATCGAGTGCTTGCTGGAGGTTCTCCAGTCGAGTGCGCTCGGCCAAGTTTGCCAGGCGCGTGTCCTCCAAGGCACGAGCCTTGGGGGTTTCTCCAATGATAGGAGTGTGCAATGCATCCATGTTCCGGCGGCGAAGTTCTTCTCTCTGCAGCGACGTGAGAGGCTCCGGAAGATATTCCTCATGAGGACGCGATGGGTCGCCTCCACCCGCGCCTCCGTCGGTGCGGGGGAAATCGAGAGGACTGGGAGGTCCATCGACCATCAGAACCTCCGCTGCCGGATCGCTGCTGTCGCACTCGGATGCGGTCTCTGCAGAGCCGGTCGACAGGTCGAACAGCCGTAGCAGGATTCGTCGGGCTAGATGGCCGCGACTTGAGGGGTGGCCGACTGGCGTGCCACCGCGTGTCTCACCCACCGCTGGAGTCTCGACCGACCAGAGTGCTTGCGCCGGCGGGAAACTAGGAGGGAGGACAACACAGGAGCCGACCGGTAGGGGGTCGACGGTTGCCGCAGGAGAACACCGCGGACGCACGCACTAAAGTGCGTTGCCCCGCGGACAGGGAGTGCGTCCACGTCGAGCGGAGCCTCCTGAAGCCACGCGGAGTCGTCAGCGATGAACGTGAGCGCGCCGAGACGGATCTCACGGCCCTCCACCAAAACTCCATCAAAAACCATGATGATTCGGGTCGGAAAAGATCGCAACTCCTCCAACAAAACGCTAAAACACCTGCCCCATGGTGGGCGCCAACTGTGGTGGTTCTAAGTCTGACAGTAGTGTAGGGGGTAAGTATGGAGAGGCAAGATCTTAGCTATGGAGAAGTAGTAAGCATGCAAGGTTTACGAGTTCAGGCCCTTCTCGGAGGAAGTAATAGCCCTACGTCTCGGAGCCCGATGGCGGTCGACTGGATTATGCGAGTATGAATTACAGGGGTGCGAACCCTTGTCTCGGAGGAGGGGGGTGGCTTATATAGAGTGCACCAGGACCCCAGCCAGCCCACGTTACAAAGGGTTCAATGTACATTAAGGCAGGACGTTACTGGTAACACTAGTAATAAAGTGCTATGATGACCATAAAAGCTACTTAATAACCAACCGTTAGCATGCGGAGTGCCTTTAGGTCTCCTGACTGTCGAGGGGCTTGTTCTTGGTCGAGTGGTTGCTTCTTGGTCGAGTATCTTTGATTCTGTCGAGTGGAACACCTCCAAGTCGATTGAAAGATGATTTCTTCTGGAGATGTCCTTGGGTAGGTCAGTTTGGACAGGTCCATGCCCCTCCCTAGGTACATAGCTTCATCACCTGCCTTTGGCTGTATGACAGGTGGGCCAGCCACATTTTCGGCCCACCTGTCATACACCCAAAGGCAGGTGCGCTAAGTCAATGAAGCTGCGTCCATGCATGTAGTACTCGTGTATACTACTAATATATAGCGGAGTGGTTTTTTTATTATCTCCGTACCAATCGTTTTAAATTGTGTAAGTACAAAATGAAACTCTTTATTCAACGTACCAGTGAAGAAAACTACTACTCCTACTTCCGATGAACTAACGATCCCGCGTCCTAGTCGCACTTCCTGTCCTTCACGTGTGGTACACTACCCTCCCTTAAGTGAACAACCACACATGCACCAAATTATAAAAAATATGTGAGAGTGTGTACAAATAAATAATTTTAATTTCAATTATCGGAAAGGTTTGAGAGTATGTACAGTTTGCCCTCTCTCAATAATTACGGTTTGTTGTGTTTGGCCTAAACTTGGTCAAACATTACAAAGTTTGACTTCAGTCAAATCTAATATGCGGAGTAAATAAAAATGGAGGGCTACTACGTCCATCCCAGTGTTTATTCCACACCATTTTTTTAATCAAAGTTAATATATGGACAAATAAAATTACAAGGGAGCTGAAGACAAAGTTGTGAGAAGGTTTAGAAATCAATACCAAACTTATGCTCTTAATACCAACGTCGATCCTTCTTCGGGAAAACATTTGGTTCATAGCCAATTGTGTGATAAAGTTACACCAACATGAAAGACGACCGCGTTTCCGATGCAACCAAGCAAAGAACACTGATGGAAGACAACTTGTTTTTCATCGAAAATCGATTTGCTTCACCATCCGACGCAACCATGAGGCACAACCATGAGCATCGATAGGTCATCGTGGTGATGCATCATCCATTTGGCATCAAGTTTGGGTGAGGCACCTATGAAGTTCGACAAATCCTCGCTGTGGTCTGTTTCTTCTCATTAATCAAGCTCGAGGAAGGAAGAACCATGTGGTAGAGGACAGTGAGGCGGAACAACGATGGCCATCTAATTTTGTGCAGTTCCACTAAAATTGAGGAAGACATGCCCGGGTATGGAGATACGCATCGCTGTTTGCAAAAATATAAAAAGGGATATAGTGTTGTTACTTTGTTTTGGCAGTGGTACAAGATTAACAACGACATCTGAATTGTTAATAAGAATTAATGAAAAGTACACCAACAAACAGAAGCATCATTATTATTTTGATGGGAACTAAACCACGATACCTGAGAAAAAAGCATTTCTTCATTTAACCAGTGATGGCATCAGATTAGCAACAGCAATAGGAGCATATAGACAATGACCACACAACCACCATGTACTTTTTTCGAAACAACATGTATACCTCCACCAAGGCATAAATTAGGACAACTTTTCGAGTGGCATTTCCTCTATAATAGTAGGTGATGTTAGACGAGCCGACGAACCCTAGATACTATACATCGGGAACTAGGGAGGAGTCGCATAGAAGAAAACCCGCATGTAGTGACCTGGGGAGCTGGACCAGTACAAGAAGTTATACCTCAGGTGGGCGAGATGTCGCTTAGGCAGGAAGGCGGGATCTGCCCACACGACGGCAGCAAACAAGGGCGCGGAGGACGTTTTTTCGCGCTAGCGCCGGCTCCGAGAGGACGATGTGCCTCGGCTTCCTCCATCGCCGACGACCACAATGTCAACGCTGCACCTCCTCACCTCCCGCAGCGGACAGGATTCGGCCGGATCTGTGACCACCGGTGAAGAGAGAGGTAGAGTGGACTCTGTCATCTTGTTTTCATATGGAGAGGGTGAGAGAGCGAGACGCGAGAAACCCTATCAAACAAGAGGCTATATATACAATGGAGTAAAAAAATCTCTGCATAGCAGTGGTTTTAAATAGAATACGCGCGTTCCCAGAAAAAAGAAACCAAAACTAACCAAGAAAGAAAACTTGATCAAAAACACGCCCCCGCTTCCAGGTCGCTAGAGTCGTCGCGCACACACACATAGACATAGACATGCATATCCATGTTTACGTAAAATTCCATCTCCATCTCCATCTCCAATCATATTTCTCCAACTGGCACATTATTTACATTGTTAATTATATGCGCAGCAATATTAACGTACAACATCTCTTGTTTGCGGGCGTCCGGACCGCTGCCACGACAGCTCCAGGCCAACCGGAACCCTCTTCATTACCCGCACGTGCTTCCAGCCCGAAACAGTCAGTGCCACTTTCATGCCCGGCCAGAGCGGACGCGACCTCTCACTGACGCCAGCATTGAAGCGGCGCGCCGGCCGAGAGAGCGTATCCCGCGCCGCTTCCCGGTGCACGCGACTGCTCCGTGTTCAAAGGTCGTAATAGCCGGCCACAACATGCATGTAAAAAGTTCTTGGGAGTCTGTGCTACAGCTAGCTGTCCTCCCCCAACTCGTCAATCTCTTCCAGTAGTGCTAGTACTCCATGGCGCGATCCATCGACAAGTAGGCGGGAAAGTTATCGTATACTCGGTTTGTGGTGAGTGGCATGCCGAGCGATTGTGTGGGGTGGAGCCGTGGAGGAGGGTGAGACACGAACGCGACAAACGTGATTTAAGCGTTGGTTTTGCTTGATGGTGCGATGCAACGAAACGAAATGTTGGTTTCTCTTTGTTTCCATTTTTCCTCCGGAAAAACGGAAACTTTCCACTCCATTTTCATTCCTACTCCAAGGTTGTCCATTACAACATTCCAGCAAATACAAAGGAAAACTAACACGCATGCTGATGCATCTCAATGATTCCCAGATCATAATCAATTTTTACTTCACAACTAAAGACAAAAGTTGTGAGAGTGTGTACAAAAGAAGAACTACTAATGGGGTCACTATGACTTAAACCATAAACAGGATTTAATTTCTTGGCTAGGTAGAACCAGTCGAAGGAAAGACGGCTGGCACCCTCAGATCATACAATGCTCTTGTGCAGTTCCACTAAAATCGAGCTGAGCATCCCTGATGGCAAAGATATTGAAGATGTTTGATTAGAATAATAGTACTGGCCCTAGTTCATGAGACATAAAGTCATCACAAATAGAGGCCGGTAGAAGTAGAGAAAGATCGACATGGAGATGGAGCTACGCAGTGGAGCAAGCCGGCTCCAAAAGGAAGATGTACTACTACCTGGGACATCGGGCTGTAGCTAGAAGGGCGGTTGGGACGCACCGACTGTGGGTTCAATCACCCGCCGATGTCGACCGGATCTATGCAGAACATTGTTCCCTTCCCCCAGCGGCGGGATCAGGCTGGATATGTGACCGGCGGTGTGGCCACCGTCGTTCTATGCTTGTGAAGAGAGCAGCCAAAGCAAGCAGGCTTGTAGCTTATGCTCACGCTGGTTTTCTTTCTCTCTCCCTATCAACCATTTTATATTGCATATGTGTCATTGAAGAGTCAAATGATGGTTGCTTCTTCTGACTAACTTACTATGTGATTTGACTACTCCTTAGTGGCCCCTACACGTACTCCCCCTACGTGCATGACTGTTCCTGAGTCTCACTTGTACTTATCTCTATTTTCTTGCATGACACGTAGAGAGGATGCGCATAGAGGAATTTTACTGCACGTTGTTACATAGTACTGTACTACAAGTACCTACTCCCTCCTTCCGGTTCACTACTGGTACTCCCTCCGTCCTGGCTTATTGGTCCCCTTTGTACTCAATTCATGGGCTCGTTTTCCTCAATAAATTGTATTTACCAACGTATTAGTATCGGGAATGCATGTGTGAACAACGAATGATTAAACCTTGCATGCAACGTTTTGACAAAGCATTGACTTATGAACATGTCAATGTGAGGGACTACAACCTCGTGCATGCATGCAACGGTCACACGTACACATGGTTGCAAAAACGCGCGCAACGCCGTAATGCATGCATGTCCGAGCACACGACAGAACACACACAGTCACGCTCAAGTGCTCAACCTACACGTGCATGCACACACATACTCAGCCAGGGTGAGCTAGTGACCGTATAAACACCGGAAAATATATATATTGAGCGCAATGAGCGTATTATGAAGTCCACTGACCGTGTTTTTACAAATATACAATGATAGACAATGTATTTATCTCGTTTGAAATTAAGCCATATTAACCGGAAAGGAGGCAATATGGACTAGCATTACTTTCCTGTGTCCCGTCAACTTGCCGAACGAGGAGAAGCTTGCAGGACGGGAGAAGCTTGCGTGTGGTGGCTCGCAGGACAAGGAGAAACTTTTGCCTAATGTAAGCTCTCCCTCGCTCAGGCGGTGGACGTGCAACAGTTAATTCGGTGTCAGATTGCCAGAAGTATATTCCCTCCGTCCGGTGAAGAGTGTATGTTTGGATTTAAAATTTGGCCACAAAAGAGTGTACTTCTATCTTCCCAATGCACTTTAAAGTATTTTCTTTTATCACACGGTAATCAAGACCAATAGCATTCTATACATAGTCTTCTTAATTTCTACATCCACTTAGCTCATCGGGGGTTGGGTAATTAAAGAGAAGAGAGATGGTGGCTGGCATCTTCCCAATGCATTTTTTACTCCATTCCATAATTTGTCCTAAAAATGCTAGATGTACACTTTTCACCGGACGAAGGGAGTACACTATACTAGTACTATTATTGTTCGACTTCCCAAAGAGGCGAACAGCCAAGTGCAAAGTTTACTAGTACTAGTACTACTACTATAGAGGTATGTACTATACTACTAGGAACCAGATGGAGGAGCGTCTGCACTCTTATTGTATTTCAAAAATGCGATAAAGCAATCTTCAACACATTTGGTTCTCTTCGAGGGTTCTCACATGTGATAATGGAAGTTAATTGCATTGAACACTCGCCACAATTCTCGCTTAATTGTGGCGCATATCCTGTTACAAATAGGAGCGCTTGGTAATATTTCCTCTTTTTTGTTCTTCAACATGTAAACAGGTCAGCAAACCTTGCAGCACATCTTTATGTGAACCGTGCTGCTGCACTTTGAATGTGGCCGAGAGCTGGCTTGATGAAACACCTCACTTCCTTCTTCTTTTTTTGTGGGGTACCTCGATTGTCACATCCCTAGTTGTGGTATGACCTAGACTAGCTAGTCATGTGTGCATCATGTTTCAATACCATTTAAATTTGAAATGGGGATTTGTGAAACCCTCAGAATCATTTTTTGGAAATGACCCAGATAAAAATTGCTCCAAAAAGGGTCCAAAAAAATGTTCATGTTGCTCTATGAAAATATTGGTCAGAGTTAAAATTCTAACAAATAGTTTTAAGAGATCATAAATATTTATTTTGGCCATTTGGAATTAATGCATAATTATTTGCTTTGGATATATATATGTTATATAAATAATATATATCCAAAAATTATGCTAGTTGTTGAGGAGCTCTGGAATAATACCACTAGCTCCTACAAAAATTGGCATAAGAAAATAAATTGATTTAGTATTTTACTAAATCAGAAACAAATGTCAGAAAAAATAAATTAAAAAGGAAATGGAAAAACTTACCTGCGGCCAACTCCCGTGCTGGCCCAGCACTGTGCGGCCTGGCTAGCCCAGTTGGCCAGCCCAGCCCACCTGCCCCCTCCCCTGTCGTCTTCCTCCCGCCAGGAGGACAGGCGCGTGCCCGACGCGCGCGCACCACCGCGCCGCGCCACCTCCTCCCTCCCTGCCTGCCTGTCCCTCCGCCGATGCGTCTGGACGACGCCACGCGCCCCCCGGACCCTCTCACTCTCCCCAGTCCTATCCTCTCCCTCGCTTTCTCGCTCACGGCCGAGCGCTGCCGTCACCACCGGCCACCGTTGCCGTAGCCACCGCCTCCCCCTCGCCCTCTCCCCGTGCTCAGAACCTCCGCCATGTCGCCGGCTACCTCCTCGTCGAGCCACGCACCTCCGGACGGCCTCCATCATCGCCACCGTCGTCTTCTTCACTGCCGGCCGCCGTGCATCCCCACCGCCCGCACGTCGCCTTCCGGCCTTCCTCGAGCCCGCTTCGAAGTCTGCTGCAACCGCAGTGAGCTGCTCCTCCTCCTCCCCCTCTCCGTTCTCGCCCTCGCACACCGCAGCCGCATCCCCGCTCGCGCCCGAACACCGGCCACCACCGCGAGCTCTGCTCTGGTGAGCTCCGGCTCCCCCAGCTCCTCCCACCTGCCCACCAGATGCGCTAGAGCCCGGGCTACGCCCCGGTGCTCTCAGACACCGTCCCCGTGGCCTGTGGCGCGGACTCCGCTTCGTCCAGAGGTCGCCAGCGGCGAGCCCCGTCGCGTGAGCCCTGCCATGTGGGTCCGACCGGTGAGGTGATTAGCTTAGTGCTAATCACCGCTTATTTAACCCCCTGACACTGACCAGTGGGCCCCAGCGCCACTAATCCTATAATTAGGATAATCTAACCCCCTGTTTAGCCCGTGTCACTGACATGTGGACCCCACACGTCAGGTTTGACCAGTAAGCGTTGTTGACTTGCTGACGCAGGCATGACGTAGTGCTGATGCAATTATTTCTTTTCTGATTTTAAATTAAATCAGGAAATTCCAGAAAATGCTATAAACTTCAAAAATTCATATAAATTCAACCGTAGCTCAGATTGAAATAATTTATATATGAAAAATTATCAGAAAAATTTAATATATCCATCTGTACCAGTTTCATGCATATCAAACCAACTTATACCTACTGTATAAGTGAAACACTAAAATGGATTATATAAAGAGCTTATTTTGGAGATGCATTTGAATCTTTGGTTCAAATGGATTTCATCCAAATAAAAGCTAGTTGCATTAGCTCAATCAGCATCACATATTCATGCCATGATCATGCATCATATTGTTGCATATGCTTGTGTTTGATTATCGACACCGTTCCTTCTCAATAGGTCCTGCTTCGGAGATCGATCCAGAGTACCTATCAGAGGAGCAGTGCCCCCCTGTTGATCTACCAGGCAAGCAAACCCCCTTGTTAATTTTGATACAATCCTACTCTCTTGCTCCTGCTCTCATTTATTGCATTAGGACAACAACAATTCAACTGCTACTTTATGTTGCGGTAGTTGAACCCTTTCCTCTGCATGACCTGTCATTGCCATAGTAAATAGTTAAAACCCACTAGCATGTATAGGAGTTGATTGAGCCATGTTGTGTTCCTACCATGCATTTCCTGCTATTGCTTAGAGTATGTCAGGTCTGATTCATCGGGAATGAATTGGAATGTTACGATATGTTCTGGTGCTGGGAGTTAAGAGTGTGAACACGATTTGGTAAAGGTAGCGGTGAGAGGCCATGTAGGAGTACATGGTGGGTTGTCTCACTGGAACCGTCCTTAAGCACTGAGTTCCGTGTATGTTGTCCAATGACTAGCTACTACCACACATTGGAATGCTTAAGTTCCCCTCTCAACTTATTAGCCAACTTGATCTCTATCCAGTAGTTGCAAATAGTTTCTAGTGTTTGTAGGTAGTGTTAGTAGTCTACCAAGTGGCACCCGACCAGGTGGGCTTGGGACAGACTAGGCACAAGTGGCACGGTGTACCAAGCATAGATCCATCTGGCGAGGTGGGCTTGGGAACCCTGCACACATCGTTTGGGGACGTGAGCGACACCCCGGCCGGATCTCCTTGCGGATGGAACCCGAATAGGCGATAAACCTGGACTAGAGTCTTGTGTGGTTAGTCAGGTCGTGGCCGACACCCTCGCCAGGCTTCTGCTTGAAGGTTGCCGAGATACATGACGTGTACATGGTGATAAGTGGTGAGAGTGTGTGTGAAGAAGTACACCCATGCAGGGTTATCATGATCTATTCGAATAGCCGTGTCCTCGGTAATGGACTTCTTGGATGCTTACGTGGTACATAGACAATTTAAAGTGGATACTCTAAAATGCTCAAGACAAGTGTGAGTGCTATGGATGGCCTCCCGTAGGGAGACGTGAATGAATGCAATAGTAGAGTATTGATGTGGTGATTAGTGGACTCGTGTGCACCACCTCAAAAGAGTTACCAGCAGTCGTAGTACAGGTTAGCCACTGTGTCAAAGCTGGCTTGCTGCAACTGAACCCCACATTGCCTCCTTGATACTAATGCATGTATGATAGGATCTGATGTAAGTCTTGCTGAGTACCTTTGTACTCACGTTGCTTTATTTATGTTTTTGTAGCGGAGACTTCTGAAAGTGCGTTATATCGACTAGACGGGGGGTGAATAGGCAATTTTTATGAAATTCTTCACTGAGGAATTTGCCGGTGAGGAAATTCCTTAGCGAAGAACTACTAGCAGCGGAATAAGTACTCAAAGGTAAACATAACAGAATACAAGCATAGTCATCATGATGAAATGAAGACATGCACAGAGTACAGGAAGCGTAATCACAGGATAACACAGGATGAAGACAAACAGACTGAAGAAATTGAACTAAGAAAATTGAGAAAGTCTTCAGTCAAAGTTTTCAAACACAGATATGAACAAACACACAGCACAATTATGAGGAAATGAAAGAGTTGAGGAAATAGAACCAGTAAGCTCGGTGAAGACAATGATTTGGTAGACCAGTTCCAACTCTTGTCTCAGTTGTACGTCTGGTTGGAGCGGCTGGGTATTTAAACTCGAGGACAGACAGTCCCGGACACCCAGTCAAGGACACTTAATCCAAGACACCCAGTCCTCACCGTATTCTCCTTGAACTAAGGTCACACAGACCTCGTCCGATCACTCATGGTAAGTCTTCAGGCGACTTCCAAACCTTCACAAACTTGGTCACTCGGTGATCCACAATTCCTCTTGGATGCTCTAGACCATGACTCCTAACCGTCTGGAAGAAGCACAGTCTTCAAAGGTAACAAGCGTCGGATCCACTCAGGATCAATCTCTTAAGTGATGCTCAATCACTTGGGGTTTGTAGGTGTTTGGGTTTTGGGTTTTTGGTTTTTCCTCACTTGATGATTTTCGCTCAAAGTCCTCGGAGGATGGGTTGCTCTCAAATGACAAGTGTCAGTTTCTCTCGGAGCAGCCAACTAGCTAGTGGTTGTAGGGGGCAGCTATTTATAGCCTAGAGAGCAGCCCGACATGATAAGACATAAATCCCCTTCAATGATATGACTGTTAGGTGGATAGATATTTTGGGACAGCTGGCGCATAGCACAGCAACGATCGGAATTTTGAGTAGCAAAATCCTCAGGGCTATCATGTTCCTCACTGTGTAGGCAATCCGCACTGGCGAATTCCTAACTCCTTAGTCAGGACAAATTCCTCAGAGACAAGAAGAACTTCGTATCTGTCACTAAAGAACTTGACTGAAGTGTATGAGATTTCCAATGGCTTCACTCAAAGGGATTGGTACGTGTAGGATTTTGAGTTGAGCATCACATGGAAAATTTTCCTTAGTATTTCCTCGACCTCCTTTAACAGTACGGTGTTTCCTATGACTCAAGAAAGAGAAAAACAAAACTATGAACACGAAAGTCTTCAAGCTTCATATTTCTCGCATGAATATCAAGTCTTCACGGACACACCAATTTCTTCACTTTCAAAGTCTTCATGAAAGTCTTCAGAAATACCAAAATCTTCAGTCGAAGATATTCATTTCTAGGGGTCGACTTTTCCTGTAAATATCAAACTCCTCATAGACTTATAGACCTGTGTACACTCACACACGCATTAGTCCCTTAACCTATAAGTCTTCAATACACCAAAATCACTAAGGGGCACTAGATGCACTTACAATCTCCCCCTTTTTGGTGATTGATGACAATATAGGTTAAGTTTTCAACGGGGATAAACATATGAAGTGTAAATACTGATATTTAGGAATTTGATTGCAAGATATAGAAGAACTCCCCCTGAAGATGTGCATAGTGAGGAATTTGCTTTTGAAGCAATGCACACTTGAAGAGTTGAATCATGGAGATCTCCCCCTATATCTTGTAATTCATACATGCATTTAACATATAATATGAAGAATTTGAAATGCATGATGAAATATGGTGCCTGATGAAATTCAGCATGCGTGCAATAATATTAACGAGGAATAAGCATGCAGAATAGTGCATCAAGAGTATCAGAGCACAGTGCATCAAAAGTATCAGAGCACCATCGGGTTTAAGATTACAACTCGATCCAATAAAGTTTCAGAAGAACGAGAGTTGTAACTTAGCAAAAAAACGCCCATATAGTAGACCCGCTTGAAGACTAACTCATATTTCCCCCCTTTGTCATCGAATGACCAAAAGGATCGAACATGAGGACTAACCCCCCTAAAGATAATCATGTTGATGAAGGAGCGCCAGCGTTGTTGGGGTCGTTGGTTGATGTAGGGCCTGCCGCAGTGTCGTCCAAATCTTCATGTTCATCAGTGTCGTGTGATGAAGAAAATGAGCTGGCCACCAGAGAAGGAACTTGGACCTTCTTGAATTTCTTCGGTGGAGGTGCAGACCAGTCAAAATATTCTTTGAGACCCATGTTCTTCAGATCTTCTTCACCATATAGATGTGACAGGATTGCCCAGGTGCAACCGAAGACTTGATGGAGGTAGTAGTGGTTTTTCTTCACTGCATTGTGTGTGGCAGTCATGTTTTGAAGAAGTGAACCAAACTGACGCTTAACCCATTTGTGATTTCGATCCACCTTCTGGTGAAGACTAAGCAGAAGTTCATGGTCAGTCATCACGCGCGGAGCAGTGGCTTGAGGAGTGGACTTGGGTGCATTGGCGGAGTCATGTGTGGCAGAGTCATCATTGGTGGAATAAGATGCAGCTTTGCGAAACTGACCATCCAATGGACGAATGCCTTCATCAATGACAACTGGTGCCTTGCCCTTCCATCAGCTGAGGAATATGTCTGCTTGAGGACTTCAATTGGGGGCAAGTAGCTGAGATGATTCTGGAAATCAGCTTTGTAGTTGAGTGAAGACCTTGTCCTGAGGAATCTCATGATCCAAGGTGCATAAGGCTTCAGCTCAAATGGAGACAGTGCAACATTGGCAATAGTCCTCATGAAGAAATCGTGATAATTGACAGGAATGCCATGAACGATGTTGAATTCTAGATTCTTCATAATGCCAACAATTTCCTCATCAGATGAGTCGTGGCCTTTGATAGGACTGATTGTCCTCGTAAGAATACGATAGACAGTTCTGGGCACGTACAACAATTCCTTCACGAGGAATTTGGTTCTTGGTGCTTGACATGGCTTCAAAGGTTTCATCAGCACCTGCATGTAATGATGTGTGAGCTGAGGTTCACTGTAGATGCAGCGAGCTTCTTCAAGGGGAGGACTGAGTGGTAGAGCACGAAGCATTTTAGAGGCTGGTGTAGTGTAGTGAGTGTTTTCAGACATCCAGTCCAGCACCCATGAATTCACATCTTCAGCATCTCCGGTGATGTGCAGCGTTGCATAGAATTGAAGAATCAGTTCTTCATTCCAATCGCAGATGTCAGAGCAAAAGTTGAGCAGCCCAGCATCGTGAAGAACCCTGAGGACTGGTGCGAAGCACGGCAGAGATTCCATATCCACGTGAGGAATATGCTCATGGTAGAAAATCTTCTCCTTGTTGAATAGCACTGAGGAATAGAAATTGGCTTGACTAGAAGTCCAGAAACGCCTCTTCCTAATGCGAGCAGAGTCATATGGGTTGTAATGTTTGAAAAATACATGCTCGCCGAAGAAATCATCCACCTTGAACTTTTGCTTGCGTGAGAATGGGTCCTTTGGCTTCGGCAGAGGAGTGTCAGTGAGTTGCATCACGACCTCAGGAATCTCAATCGCAGGTTCTTCAGGCCGAGGAATTTCTGGTTCCTCCTCAGTGGCAGTCGTCGTCGTTGGTTGTTCAGCAGCAGCAGTTTCTACAGCGCTAGTGGCTGGAATTTTCTCATGGACAGATCTAGTGGGATGAGTTTCTTCAGAGCCCATGTGAACAGTTTGTGTGGGGGACTGAGGAATTTGCTGCAGAGGGGTGAACATTGGAGAGTTTGGATGCTGACTTTCCCAGAATTCATCACTAATTACGGGTGTGGAGCAGCCAATGTCCACAGCTTCATCTTCCATTTCTTCAACGCCAGCCTCTTCAGCTGTGAACTGAGGCATAGGCGAGGAGATGATAGGTGTTGAAGGGATCGCATCCACTTCAATTTCTTCATCCAACGGTTCAGACGAAGCAGCATAATGAGTTGCTTCATCAGATCCGCTGGGGATCACATATTCTTCATCAAAAGGAACAAGGTCCTTTGATGGCCTGGTTGAGATGGGAATAGCATCAATCGGATGTGCAAATGAACTTGTCATAGGCTTCATTTTCTTCGGAGCTGAAGAATCTGAAGCAGCTGATGCTTTCCTTTTCTTCACTACAGCACGCTCTGCAGCCTTGGTCTTCTTCACATCTGATGCAGATGGAAGGATTTGAGTTGAAGTTGGTGCAGGAGCAGCTGAGGAATCTGGTTGATTTTCTTTAGGCACAACTGATGCAGTTGCCCTGAGTTCTTTAGTTTCTTCAGGCACACCACTAGTGGGTGCCCTGGCAATTTCTTCAGCGGCTGGAATGCAGTCATCAGCCATGGAACTCACATTATCTTCAGCAGCCTGATTGTCATCAGCGGTGTTGGCATTTTCTTCAGTAGGGTCAGCAGATGCTTCAGCCTGAGGAATTTCCTGTTGTGTTGGGGTTGCAACATTGGAAGTGAAGTTACCCGCAAGTTTCACAAAACGAACCTTGGCTCCAAGCCAATCAGCGAGATATGCTTCAAAGTCATCACTGAGTTTCTTAATCTCAGTCTGAGTAGTGACAAGTTCTTCAGTTGTCATAAAGACAACGTTTTTCTTCAGATAGCGCTCTTTCTTGTACTGCGCTTTCTTGATCTGCCTGGCCTTCTCAAATTTCCACTTTTCTTCTTGAATGAAGTGGGTCAGCATGTGACTCTGGCCAAGAGTCAGCTCGAAGTCAGGCAAGGGAGTGTTGGGGTCCTTGTGCCAATCATCAATGTAGTCGAGGATCCGCTCAGGATCCAAAAGCAGTGGCACCTCTGATCCTTTGGCTCTAGCGGCCCTGACTTGCCTGTCTCTGATGATTTCTGCAAGTTCATCATCATCAGCTTCGTCTTCATCAGACGACACTTGGAAAGCGACTAGCTTCTTTTGTGGACTTGGGCGTGGACCTCGTCCAGCAGTGTCCTTTGTCTTCAGCAGTGAGGGGCCAGCTGAGGAACTTGGTGCAGCTGAGGAACTAGCTAAGACACCTAAGGCACTGGAGATGCCGGCAGTCCTTTGGCATGAAGCGAGATGCACAGGTGCTGAGGATTTGGTCGGAACAGCTGAAGGCTTTGGCGGAGGAGCTGAGGACTTTGGAGGAATATGAGCAGCATGAGGAATTGGCCGTGAGGGCTTTGATGATTCTGGCCGTGAGGGCATTGCTGAGGAAGCACTTGGCTTGCGCGCAGGCTTCTTTGACATAGCCTTCTTTGGCTTGACAGCAAGGACCTCAGCAGAGGCAGCAGCAGCAGCAGAGTCTTCATTAAATTTCCTCACTGCTTCTTTGGCTTGCTTAGCCAACTTTCCTTGGCGCTTGGCCCATTCATTAGGATAGTCCTCACCTCGCTCGAGACTGGTGGGATCAGCAATTTGGCCAGTGCCAGTGGTGCTCTTGGGCATGGAGGATTGAGTGCGAATTTCTTCATATACTTAGGAGTGACATATCTGTACTCCCTCCATTCTCTTCCCCATCTCCTCTCTATCTTCTGAATGCATACTTTGTGCTCATTCTTGGTTTCCTCAGTAGGTGTGAAGTACCCAGCATATATGTCATCAGGGATTTCAAACGCTGTATTTACCTCAGGCCTCTTTCCTCCCTTCTGTGGCCTTTTGCCATCAGCCATTTTCTTGAGTTGAGGAATTTGAACAATTGAATTCTCTGAAGAAGTATGCAACTTTTCTTCGAGGAACGCTGCAAATGAGTTAAGTTGATGAGAACCTAGTGATTCAGCAGCTGACATGTGTACCTGTGAACAGAGTATAGTTGCGAGCAATTTGGAGAGGTCATATGCGTTCTCAGAAGGTTTTTCAAAATGTACAAGTTTGAGGAATTTGACCATATGAGTCTTGAAGATTTTCACTAAGCGTTCTTTATCTTAGGTTCCAGAGTTGTATAGATCAAAGATCCACACAATTGAGGAATCTTGAAGAAAAATGATGCTTAGAGAAACGAATCAAGAACAGATGACTTTGTGAGGTGTTCAGTGTGTGAAGATATGGAGAAAAACAGTTTTGAAGATTTTGTAGATAATCATTCGAATCAACGAGGGCAGTAAAAGTAACTTTTATTTACCCTGGACGAAGAACACGACGAACTGGAGTGAGGAGATGTGAAGTTCGTCTGTGCAGATCTTCCACGCCCTAACTTGGCGGAGGAAGACGGCTACAGCGGCGGCGGAGTGAAGATATCCGCGGTCGGCGCGAGGAAGTCGGCGACGAGGTTGAGGCAGTGAAGCTCTTCCTCACTGGCGGCGATGAAGTAGCAGCGGCGCTAGGGTTTGAGAAGCTCGAGCTGGAGAGAGAGGTCGAGCGGAGTAAAAGAAGTGAGGAAGGGAAGGAGGGGTATTTATAGCCACGGTGAAAAACTGCTCGCCCGAAGAAATTGGACGAACGTGCCCCTGACCCTTCTCATTCGCATGACATGTGTCACCCACGTAGTGAGAGGTGGAGATCATGTTAGATCGTGGGTGAGTGGATAAGTGTATCGTGGGATGCGGAACGGTTTGAGCGGCAAAACCGAAAATTTCGATAAGATAGGTTTTAAAGTTCCGTTCGCAATTTCTTCAGCTAACAAGGACACAGTGAAGATTTTGAACGAGTTTCAAATAGAACGCACATGAAGAATTTGTGAACAGATTGGGTCGAGTATAGCATAGAGGGGAAGGGTCCGATTACATTCACTTAGCAGAAAACCAACTTGAAGAAATAGCAATAAGTGAATGCTGTGGAGGACATAAACTCATATATATATATATACATCTGGGCTATTCTGTTACACGTAACATAATATTATTCTGTTACCCTTTTTGAACTGACGTGGTTCACAGTTTGGACTGACGTGTTTTTCAACAAGAACTGATCTTCCTGCGTGCACGACGGACGGAAACAGGGGATGCAACGTGGAGCTTCCTGTCGTTCCCCGGCGCGATGCTGCGGGCCATTCGTTGCTAGAGGAGACATGTAAGGGGTTCCGCACGTCCGTGCGCTCAGCTGGATGAGTTTTGCGATCTGTAGTCACCGGAGGTGACGGCGTGGGCATTTTGGCGGCGGACGTGATTTTGGGCGTCAGTGTTTACTGTGGTGTTCGTGGGCCTCAATTTACGTCGTGTTTGTCGTTTTCGATGTGAGAATTATCGGTATGTTATAGTTTTTTGAGATTTTTTTATCTATAATTTATGATTACAAGTTTTTGTGTTATTGGTCGTTTTCCACGCCCGCCATGGAAATCTGTTCTTCTTTTTCTGTTGTTTTACTTTCGAATTGGTGTTGCAGGGAGAGATATAAGCACTGTATGAAAAGATTTGCGTTGTCAATTTTGCTTTTTTGAGTTGTTTCTACCCCGGATTCCCATGTTGTTTTGTCGTTGGCGGAGGTTGTGTATGGCGGCTGACTGTAAGTTGCGATTTCGGGTAATCTGGTCAAACTGTGTATTTAAGTTGCGTTCTTTTCAGTGTTGTTTTGAATTGATGCCCTTATGTGTAGTTGGACTGCTGCCGTGTCAAAGTTTTGTTACTGTGTGTTGACATGGGAGCCGCACCGATGGGTCTGCACTTTGATTATCAAGCCCGAGCCCTCTGTCAGTTTCATTCTACGAGCTGCAACCAAAGAAAAGGGAGATGGATCCTAAGCTGGGAGAGGTTACAGAGGAGGAGGGGGACGCCATAGATGTTAGGGCTGCAGTAGCGGAGCAGAGGAGGAGGAGGCACAGGCGCAGGCAGATGGCGCGACGTGCTGCCGAGGAGGAACTGGAGGCAGAGTTCAACAGACGACTTGCGCGTGAGGTGATGGATACTTGTAACTCCAATGAATTGGAGCTTCTTTTCCCGGAGGGTAGGGGAAGGAACCATATTCAGATCATTAGTTGGGCTAGGGCGAGAGCAGCCACGGCTCCACATCCATCCACTAGGGCAAAATGGCATTGTTTCTTTGATCGTTATGACTGAAGTAGTGAATATTATGTTTTTAAGATTTTTATTGTGAGGGAGCAGATGTTCGAATGACTAAATGAATTCAACTTTGTTTTTGTCTCTGAATGTGTTGTTTTGTCTGCATATGTTCGACCTGTGCACCTTTGAACTGCTTGGTTTTCTGAAGTTGAACTGATTTGCAGTCAAATATTGGATGGCTTGTGTAATAACTATTTCCTACCAGCTGGCTGCCCATCTGCCTATTTATTATTTTTATAATCTGCGAGTGTCCCTGACTATAAACGTTATCCATCTATGTGTGGTGTGTGGCCAAGTCTTCCCCCTCCCTTTTATTCATTCTTCCACAATCAGATCTAGGTTCCTCTCTCTTCACTTCATTGCCTTTTTCTCTCTTCCTGTGTGTTCGATGGAGGATTGTTCATGCAGATGCCTAGTAAAGATGGCGCGCATAGCTGACGGCTGTGTGTACGAGTCTGGTTTGGAGTTCACTCAGACTCAGCGGCGTGGTCAACTTTCTTGTTTCCTGTACGGCAACCATGGGTTTCGTACACCCTATGTTTGTCGCCTAACGGATGGTGGCTTGAAGGAATCATGTGTATGTGTTTCTATTCGTTTTGTTTTCTACTTTCTTGTTGGTTTCTGTTCAAAACCCATGGACTGGATCTGCAGTTTTGTCTTATGAATAGCTTGTCTATATTTTTTTTAATTTGGTTTTGTTGGATTTTAACAGTAGGGATTTCTGTGTGTATTTGTTCATTACTTAACAGTATTTAAACCATTTTTCGTATAATCACTGATTTGTTTATGAATAGATGTTTTTACTGTAGGTGTATTGATATGTATAATTTTCAGTTTAGTCAGTTCACATGTCTAGTTAGTTTTGTGTTATTGTTTTGGTTTAGATTTTTTCCATTTTAGTTTGTTATGCAAATCGTTCCTATATCTGTGTAAAAATTCAGTTATGTTAGGTGTTCATTTTGTTTTGTACTCCCATATCCATTTGCAGAAAATGTTACCCAGGATCAGGATTTGTTTATTTAGACCATTCTGTGTGTATTTGTTCATTACTTAACAGTATTTAAACCATTTTTTGTATAATCCCTGATTTTTTTATGAATAGATGTTTTTACTGTAGGTGTATTGATATGTATATTTTTCAGTTTAGTCAGTTCACATGTCTAGTTAGTTTTGTGTTATTGTTTTGGTTCAGATTTTTTCCATTTTAGTTTGTTATGCAAATCGTTCCTATATCTGTGTAAAAATTCAGTTATGTCAGGTGTTCATTTTGTTTTGTACTCCCATGTCCATTTGCAGAAAATGTCACCCAGGATCAGGATTGTTGCTCCTAGTTCCGGTGTTCTGAAGATGGAGACTTCAGACAAGAATGGGTATCAGTTGATGGATGTTGCCTACCACATCGACCTTGATGGTTGCATCAACCTAAGTACTGGGTGGAAGGAGTTTGCGGCTGAGTCTGGATTTGAGGATGGTGATGTGGTTATGGTCATGTTCTTGAGAGAAGACGACTCTCTGACGTTCAAAATTTATGTGCTATAGGTTTAAATGTGGCAAATGACGCTGGCTTTGAGATTTGTGTATGGTTGATTATGTTGTAGTATTTTTTCTTTTAAAACATTTGCATGTGAGATGGTTGAATTGTATGGTTTTATCAGAATGGTATGGAACTAGTTATGTAATTTTTTTCCTATTGTTCTGCTCAATTATAAGTGTTTTATTTATACATTCTTTATATTAGTACTGGAACATTTGCTATAGTTGAACTGATGGGCATCCTTTGTTTTGGCTGGTATATTTTTTCATGTTCATAACTCGGGAGACGGTGCTATACGCTGATGATTTTTTTAAAACCCTTTTTTGTTATTCAGTTTGCTGAACTTACATTCTGTTAATGATAGTACTGCTCTATTTTAGGATGTCAATCACCAATCAAATTTGTTTGTTGTATAATAATTTTTTCTTACTTTTTTACATGAATTTTGGAGCACGTTTTTTTTCTTTTTATAGATGAATACTGATAGTTTTGGTATTTTATAAAATAAAAAAAATTTAATCTTCGCTGCACAGTACTTTCTTTTTATTTTTGTACTTGAACCTTATGGATTGTAGTAGTTGAACTTTTTTGTAAATTCGTTTCTGAAATTTTTATTTACAGTCTTATATATATATATATATTATTTTTTTACTTCTTACCAACAAGATGTGTTTGAACTTTTTCACAATATTTTTGTTTATTAACTGATTTTTCTTGTGAGTTTTTTTAAAATTATTTACATTTTTTATTTTTTGTCATGCGTGATCTATTGGATTTTTGTAATGGGGCGAAGTACTTTGTTGGGCCATCGGCCTGGGTCGTTGTATTCGGCCCGGATAGCTTCTCTCGCGCGGCTGTGCAGCACGGCTTGCGCTTGTAGCACGACTTGTTTATAAGCGCAGCCGACGCTCACTAGTCGAACTCCTCTGAACACTTACCTGAGCGCTTATACACGGCGCTCGCTCTCTCTCTCTTGACCTATGGGCCCTGGACGTCAGGCCCTGCGGGTATGCGGATTACTAGGGATTCGCCCACTGGCTGGAGTTCAAGTATCTAGCATTGTCAGGGCCTGCGCCTGTCCTTGGGCGGTCAATTTTTTTTTGTTTTTTTGGATCTAGTACTTGACTACACCAGTAACTTGGACTGGTACTTTTTTGTCCTTGTGCTGTCAATTTTTTTCTTTTTCTTTTTTTGTTTGTTTGAATATAGTACTGTGGCATGACTTGCCCCCGCACCGAACCGTACCGAGGGGCATAGTTGTACTGACACATCTTCCTTGTATGGACTTTGCCCCATTATCTATCTTAGGGTGTGGGTGCGTGGGGTGGGATGGGGGAAACAGAATAACCGCACTGCGCCTGTCAAACGAGCGCACTGCCGCGTTAGCGCGAGGCCGAGCGGGTGGGGGAGGGGGGAGGGACCCCCCTCCCCCATCCCGGCGAGGCCGAGCCCGGAACGAACCGTAGCAGGCGACGACGCGGCGTGCTGCGGCGTCGCATGCGGAGGCGAGTCCGTAACATGACTTGCCCCATTATCTTATCTTAGGGGTGTGGGTGCGTGGGGAAACAGAATAACCGCGTTTTCTATCTTTAGGGGTGTGGGTGCGTGGGGGAAACATGACTTGCCCCCGCACCAAACCGTACCGAGGGGCATAGTTGTACTGACACATCTTCCTTGTATGGACTTTGCCCCATTATCTATCTTAGGGGTGTGGGTGCGTGGGGTGGGATGGGGGGAAACAGAATAACCGCATTGCGCCTGTCAAACGAGCGCACTACCGCATTAGCGCGAGGCCGAGCCGGGGGAGGGCAGGGGGGTCAGGACCCCCCTCCCCCATCCCGGCGAGGCCCAGCCAGGAACGAGCCGTAGCAGGCGACGACGCGGCGTGCCGCGGCATCGCATGCGGAGGCGAGTCTGTAACATGACTTGCCCCATTATCTTATCTTTATTTTTTAGGGGAAAAACATCACCGTTATGAATTGTTTTTTCATTTGTACTTTTTGATAAATTTTTTTGTATTGTTATGAGTTATTATTTGTACTTTAGGCGGCCGTTTTCTCCCAGTCATCTTTTAACCCTCCCACTCACCTTTTAACCTCCTATCTTCCCCGTTCAGCTCCTCTCCCGTCCCCAAATCGATTCCGTCTTCGTTCCCCACTTCTTCTTTTATCAGAGCGGGAGTTGTTACTCCTGTTTCTCCGCGGGAGCGTCGGCCGGAGGGCTCAACCCCAGGGGTGGAGGTCCGGGTGCTCTTTTTTGTTCTTTCTGCTCTGCCATTGACTTTGCTTGCGTCCTCTTATGTTCAGATTTTCTCTCTATTTCTAATCTCTTGCTGTCTTTGCTGTCCCAGGCTGCACTCGCTAGGGTTCCTTTGCTGTTGAACGAGCGTTTGGCGCAGTGATACTGGATTGCGTGGCGGATTTTGTGTTTGCTGGTAAGAGTTTTGCGTTTTGTATGGCGTGCTTCGTTTATGAAATAGTTCAAATCCCTAATTTTTGTTCATGTGTCTTGATCTCAGTGGGTACATCATCAAGTCCGGACAAATTGAATGGAGGTGATTTTCCCTGTATTTTGGATGATGTTTTAATAGATCTGGTTTTTATGTCGTACAGTTGTTGTCTTATCGACTTTATAAGTTGTATGTATTTTGATATGTGTTAATTTTGTCCTGGATTGTATGGCGTGTATGGTTTTGGCAGTTGATGCAACAGGATGTAGTACTTATCACCATGTGTATTTTGAACTGTTGTCCTGGCATTTGAATAGGTTGTAGTAGTCAATGAAGAACTAGTATGGTGTTGAAAGAGTTGTGTTTTCTGAAGTTTGTTCTGCAAGTGGTGGGTTCATATTTGTTTTATTCGGTGAACTTGTAGTGTTCACATAGTTGAACTGATTGATTGTTCTTGTACTTTTTTGCTAATTATGATGTTGTTGCAGATGTTGGAGTGCCGGTGCCTCCTGATTCTGACAAATCAGAACGCTTTCAAGATCTTGTGAATGTTATTTTTGAGAAACCAAATCCTCTAGAAGAACTTGCGAATGTTGCTGGTGTTTCCCTTATATTTGCTCTATCTTTATCGGCCTTTAATACATATATATGATTAGTTACATCAGTTGATCCGTTTTGTTTTGTGTCTGATGCAATGCGCTTTATTTATCTTTTGTGTCTGCAATGTTAATTGTGTTTTAATTTTTTATGTGCGTGGTTATGTTATTGGTTTATGCAGTTAATGACAGCCATGGTGTTCCACAGGACATTGCTGATGTTGTTAAAGATATTAATGATGGAATGTATTCACTTAACGTTAATGGTGGTGATGGCAGCTTGCAGTTGTCTGTTACTCAGTCTCAAAGTGTTGATGGCACTGAGCCTATTACCCAAGCTGAGGATGTTCCTATGTAGTTACAGCTCGAGGATGAAAGGATAAGAAAGAAGAAGTATGAATTCCAAAAGAGAAAGGAATTGGAACAGCGTCAAAAGGCTGCCTGTGTGCCAGAAAGTGATGTTGATGTTGCTCAAGCTCCTAAATGTGTAGGCGACGAAGGTGGTGACGCGGGTTTTTCAACTATTCATGTCGGATCTCATGGAAGTGACATGCCTGTGAAGACAAACTTGATGCAAACTCGTTTGATGCAAGTGTTTTGATCATGATGGAGTTAAGGAGAAGAAAGCTGTTTTGAAGAGGAAGATGTCCGATCGAAATCCTTATGGCACACAGAGGCGTAGTCCACGTGTGAAAGCCGTTTCCCAACCTGGTAATAGCAAAGCTGATGCGGATAGTTTTGCTGTGAAAATTGGTCCAAGAAAACTTGGTGGCTCCTCTGTTCATCGGAGTCCACGAGGTTTGACAAATAAGAAGCCTTCTTCATCTCCTCTTCAAGAGCGGTCTTTGTTGCAAGAAAATAAGAAGCGTAAAGTTCATCCTGCAAAAGTGAACAAAGGTGTGAAGAAGCGTGCTCGTGTTGAAGCTGAAGATTCTGCATCTGAAGAAGATGATATTGAAGTTGATTCAGAAGATGTATTTGCAGTGGTATGTGTTTTCTACTGCATGTGTCTTGCTAGTTGTACTTGCAATGATTTAATTGTGTTTGGGATGGTATGCTAGCCAGGTGAGGCTGGTCATTGTTTTGCATCTATTTTGATTGTGGTACTTATGTTGTTTTAATAGTTGAACTTGTGCAAACTTTTCTTTGTTTTACTTGCCTTCATATGCTTGTTTTGTTTCCTATATTCATTTTTTGCAGTGGTATGTGTTTTGTTGTGCATGTGATTTACTAATTGTAATTGTAATGATTTAATTTGTGTTTGGGGTGGTATGCTGGCCAGGTGAGGCTTGTCATTGTATTGATTAATTGAGGGTGGTACTGATGTTGTTTTAATAGTTGAACTTGTGAAATATTTTTTTTTAATTACATTCGTATGCTTGTTTTGTTTTCTATATTCATTGTTTGCAGTGGTTTGTGTTTTGTACTGCATGTGACTTACTAGTTGTACTTGCAATGATTTAATTGTGTTTCGGCTGGTATTGCGGCCCGGTTAGGCTGATCATTTTTTGCATCAATTGAAGGGTGGTACTGATGTTGTTTTAATAGTTGAACTTGTGCAATCTTTTCTTTTTCTTTTTACTTGCATTCATATGCTTTTGTTGTTTTCTATATTCATTTTTTAAGGTGTGGCTTTTTTGTTTTCATTTATAGCCTGTTAGCGTCATGAGTCCGGTCAAGCCGGTGGGAGGCAATGCCAGAAAAGTTGCCTTGGATGAAGGCGACCAACGGAAATTGAACTTAACTGTGCGATGTTCGTTGAGAGAGGTTGAAGATTGTGCTAAATTGCTCGAGAGTCGGCATGTGGCTAGGGTTCATGCATCTGGTTTTGGTTCTATCTTCAGGTGTAGGGTGAAGTCTAACATTTCCCGCCCTCTGATGGGAGTTTTGTACCTGAGGATAGATTGTGATACAATGACTCTTGACATGGGTGAGGCTAATAAGAAGCTTCGCATCACTAGCGATGGTATACAACAATTATTTGGTTTCCCTCGTGGTGGTCGTTCTGCGCCAAGGCCGTCAGAGGACGGATATGAAGACGCTCTGATGAAGTTAAGATCGGAGCTTGACATTAGCAGGGACAAAGATATCAAGACAAAGGATTTGAGGAATAAGCTCAAGTTGCTCGTCAAGGATCCTAGCAAAGATGACCTTGCTCTGAAAGTGTTCTTCATTATTGTGTTTATGAAGGTTGTGTTGCCTGGATCTGCCCCGTGTGTTTCCAGAGAGGCAGCAATGTTTGAGGGTCTCGTCTTCGAGGACATGGCTAATATGGATTATTGCCAGCTGATGGTTGATGAGCTTAGAAGGGCTGTTGCCAAGTACCAAAGTGGTCATACCATGGGGAAGGCAATCACAGGCTGTGCCATAGGGCCTGTACAAATGTACCTTGACTGCCTTATCCATGGCAAAACTGCGGAGCCTGACATGCGAGTCCCCCGCATATGTTACATGGATCCTGCCAAGCTTTCTGATCTGGTTGATGCAGATTTGATAAAAAAAGGCAATGCAGATCCAAAGACTTGGGTGTTTGGGAAGCTTCCGGTGAGTTTTGTTTGTTTTATCTCTTGCAGACCTTTTTTTTATTTTTAGGTATAGCTATTTTTTGCTGTAGTGGACATGTGTACTATAGAGTTGTCTATTTATATTTTGTATGGTTTAGGTATGGATTTTTAGTACTGTTGTTTCGTGTTTGGTTGAACTGAATAACTTTGTTCAACTAGCCTGTTGGTAAATACTAACAAATTGGCAATGACAGTTAAAGTTTTATTAGTGGTGTTGATTTTAAATCTGTTAATATCATGATTTATTTTTCCCTATGTGTTGCGTTGATTGATTAACTATTTTTCCCTTTTGTTTGTAGTGGAAAACTCAAGAGGAGGTTGTTTTTTTTCCGAGTGTATAAACGGCCAGTCCTGGAGATGCCGGCGTCTCAGGTTCCAAAGTTTTCATCTCTGCCCGATGAGTTGAGGGATGGCCGTGGTGTTGAGGGTGCTGGTTATGCCCCCCTGGCCCTAGTAATGCTAGTGCTTCACAGAGGCAGGATTTTGGTATTGATGTTGCTGTTTCAGCGTTGGAGCGCACTAAGCATATCTATAGTAATATGTGTTCTGAGCTGCAAAAGGTCCCAACGACAGTTGAGCGTTTGAGCTGTATCAATGGTATCCTTCCTGCAGGTCATCAATTTAACGCTGAGGAATCTGTTGACTACATTGAGAAGGAGAGAATTTTAATCGGTGATATGCGCAACGGTGCCGCTAATCTAGTTCAGAGCTCAGTTTGCCTGTTGAACAACATGAAGCGTTTCAGAACTATGCAAAACTCTCGCTGCAAGCCATATGAAGAAAGTGCAAATGATGTTATGAAGCAGTTTGAGTAGGATGAGGCTGCTACCACCGACAGCAGGGCTGGTGATGGTACTGAGGCTAATGTTTTTAGCCACGAAACGAATATTGTTGGCCTTGAGCGTCCTAATGTTGATGTGAGTCAGTCCTTGGTGTTTTGCCATTTTTAAGTTGTTGTCCTGATGTCAGTGTTGTAGTTGAACTTCCTCATGTTCATCTATTTATTAATAATTTTCTTTCATGCAGATTGATCATGATGAGGCTGCTGGCACTGACAGCAGGGCTGATGATGGTACTGAGGCTAATGTTTCTAATCAGCGTACGAATGATGTTGGCTCGCAGCACCCTGTTGTTGATGTGAGTCAGTCCTCATTGTTTGTATGTTTTTACTATGTTGTTCTGCTGTCAGTATTGTAGTTGAACTTCCTGATCTACATCTGTTTATTAATTTTTCTTTTCATGCAGGAGACCAGTCATATGTTGAGGCTGCTGTTGACGGTGGAGTTAATGATCTATCCACTGATAAGTGCAAGGTTATTTTTATTTTCATTGTGTTTATTAATATTTTCTTAAAAATTCATGCGCACCGATGTGTCTTGCTTGTTCATTTTTCTATCCCACACCGTTTATTGTTGCTCATAATAGCATTGCTTTTTTGTCTCATTACATTTGAATCAAGGTCCTATTGTTGGCGATGAGCCTTGTTTGCCTGTTGGTGATGTCGCTTTGAATGTTAGCAGCAGCAAGTTCGATGATGTTGCTATGAATGCTTCCAAGGTTTATTTTTCTGTGCACCTATTGGTAGCTTATTTTTTATTGTTAGTTTTGTTCATATTATTTACTTTTTTCTGAATTTTTATTTTCATTAGATTACTATTGTTGACCGTGAGGTTGTCCTTAGTGGTGGAGATGATGCTCATGATGTTCCACTGAGTAGTGGGTGCAATGTTCGTACCAAAGTTGCTGATGAGGATGCTGGTGCTGCCAGCATACCTGATGCCAAATCGCCTGGTGTTGGTATTGCTGGGAATGAAAATGTTTCTGGTTGTGAAGATTTCCCGCCGGAGAATTTCCCGCCTGGAGGTCTTGATTACGGTGATGCATTGCAATATGATTCTAGCGTGGAGGACGTGCCATCCGAGGATGATGATTTACTTTTGTCAATTTCTTCTGACCCCTTGACGCAGGAGGCGCTCTTGTCGTCCCAGGATGTTCTTTCTACAGACCCTGAAAGTGCATCAATATTGGTGTCCTCTCAAGATGTCCCATCGTCAAACCCTGAAGCTGGAGGCATAAAGGTCTCATCACAGGAACTACCGTTGTCGTCAAACCCTGATAGTCCAAGTAAGGACTTGTAAATGGGGTGTACTTCTCAATTTTGGCATTTTGGACATGTTCTCTTGTAGTTGTTGAACTTATTATTTTTCATCATTTTCTGCAAGCAGAAAGTGGTAACGTTGTTAAGGTTGATACGTTTTTCTTCGCTGTTACGAGGTTGCGCATGAACCGTACGAAATGGTTAGTTTGGGATTTTGCCCGTACCATTTTTTGTCTCTTTTTCTTTCTCTAGTTTGATTATTGTTGTTGTTGCAGTAGTTTTAATTCATGTAATCTTTTGTGTTTTTCTAGTCACAAGCCAATGTTTCAAAATAAAGAATGTGATGCCAGTGTTGGTTCTATTGCTAAAGCGTTTGTCCCCACTGGCATGCTCAACTCAGACAGTGTTGATGTTGTTTTATATTCTCTACGTCAGAAGTACCGAGACACTGACAAGTTGATAGTTCCCAGATGGGTGACGGTCAGTATTTTGCTTTTTTGTAAATAGGATGATAACTTGTTTTGCCAATTTTCTAACTATTGTTGTTCTTTTTGTACAACAGACCAAGATCTGTGATGGAAATATTGATTCCAATGTGCTAAATTGGTTCACAAGATCCGGTGCTGATGGTTTTGACCAAGTAGGTGAACTTGGACTTTTTGTACTCATTAACTAGAACTGTCATGTTTTCTTTGCAGTTTTGGGAGGTGTGGGGAATGAACTTGATTTGTGCTTCTTTTATTAAAGCTGTACTTATTGTTGCAAGGGAATTGAACTGATATGATTGTTCCTCAATTTTGGGCGGTGGATATAATATCTTTATGATTATTTGATTTTTTGTTTGTACTTATGAATTTCAATTTCCCTCTTTTATTTTATTGTTTGGTAAATTCATTTTTCCTCTGTGATTTTTTTCAGCTTCTTTTCCCTACATTTGATTCGCCGTCATTTGTGGCTACCATGAAGCCTAGTGAAGTATATGGGCATTGGTGCTTGGTTGTTCTCAATTTGAAGTTTCGTCGTTTCGAGTGTCTTGATTCACTCCGTGATGAAACCTGGGGTGATGCAGTTAGATTCTTAAGGAATATGACAGATAATATAAAGAAGCTTTGGAGGGAGTCCAATGTAGATAGGGCCAAACCGTTCTCACCGGCGCATATTGATGGTTTCTCTTGCGAGTTTGTGCGGGTGCCTCAGCAGGAAAACACGTGAGTATCCGTTTTTAATGATTTTTGCTGGTTGTTTTTGTTGCTGGAGGATGTTGTTCCTATATTTTTTTGGATTTTGTGTTGTACTATTTTTTTGATTTTTCCTTTGTTTACAGGCATGATTGTGGATTCTTTATGCTACAAAACTACAAGACTTATTATTGCCGGGAGGATGGTGTAATTTAAATGGCCGATTTCAGCCATGAAGACATTTTGGACATTAGGAAGACTTTACTGTATACCTGCGCAACTAGCGATGTGTTTGATGTTGACTTCCGGGGTTTGTTTGGCAACGAACCCTGTACGTGTGCAAGGACTTTTGTAATTTTTTTGCAGCTTGTACTTCTCTATTAGTACTTTCATGAAATATGTATTTGAACTTACGCTTTGTGCGGTCTTCTTTTTTTTCAGGTGAGTGGCTGGATCTTTGTGAGCCTGACTACGGGTCCTTTGGTAGCCAGTTCTTGGAGCTCGAGCGCGTAGCTATTGATCTTAGCCAGGGGCGTTCTCCCGAAAAGACAAGATCTGGTGTTATGAACGGGCGGTTGGGAGCTCTGAGAGGTTTTACGGCTGCTTGTGCAGATAGCCCTACTACACCCAAGAATCCCATTGTGGAATTGATAGATAGTGATGATGATGTGTTTGACAAGATTGCTGGCGTTGGAAGAGTCATGAGGAGCGCTGCTCCCAAAGGTTTATCTCCCCTTGCTGGAATAGTGGCTCATAGAGCTGGTGGTGCTAGGAAAGATCCCGCTTTGGATTCTGGCAATGTTGTAAGCACGAAGCATGCGCCCAGAGCTCCTATAAAGTTTTGCTCCCCTGTGCAGCAGCTTCACCCTTATAAATTCCCTCACCTGGACAAGGCTCGCAGGTTGTATAATCTGTTGCTTAGTAATGAATGGTGTGAGAAGTATGGCGAGTGAGTATCTCTCATTATCTTTTCCTCTTCCTTTTCTTCTGTTGTTTGTAACTCCTAGATAAATATGGCCTGAACTGTTCCTTTTTATACAACTCGAACTGCTATGAATGCCTTATCTTGCTTCTCCTTCTTTTTGTTCTTGTGTGTGCTACAGGAATACATTCTCAATGATACGTCAGCCTGATGGAAACATAACTAACTTCACTGGGAATCACATCTGGGAAGTTTTTTCACCTGGGCAAATGATAGAGGGTGATGTAATTGACTTCCTCATTGATGATTGGAAGCAAGATCCCGATAGAAATGCTGATTTCGCATCTGGGAAAAGGATATTGCTGAGTCCATATTTCATCACGATAATCAATCAGATCGGTTTCTTTATGTTGAACAAGACTGTCTATAGTTTTTACGATTTTTAATAATATTTTGCTTGTTGATTCTTTTTCCGCTATCTATTTTCTATTTTGGCTTTTTTGCAGGTTGTGCTTGACTGTTCGTTTTACGAGGATGAAAATAAAGTGTTTAATGTGGAGAGTGCAGCGAGAGATTTCAAGAGCTATGTTAAAGCTAATGAAGACTTGCTGATTGCCGACCTTGTGAGATCTACTAGCTGGTTTTTACTTTGAATATTTAACATCTCTTTTTTGGTCATTTGTTTTTAGATCATGATGCCTCTATTCAAGCCTATGGTTTTATCAAAGGATAGGAAAGTGAGCCACTATTCCTTATATGTCATGAATCGGTACCGAAGTAGCGTTGACATCCTTGACTCTTTACCTTATCCGAAGAACCGCCGTCCTTCGAAGAACACCTATCACAAAGACAGCGAGAAGATTGTGAGTGACCTTTATTATCTGTACTGGATTAATATTTCTGCATCTTTGTTTCTGCTGTTTCTGAGACCTCAAACTATGTCGGTTGTTTTGTTATTTTACAGATTTCTAGATTGGTCAAAGTAATGAAGGCTGTGTATGGTGATGCTCAATACAATGCGAGCAAGCAGCCCAATTGTGAGCTGTTTGCAAACAAACCAACGTTTGTCAAGGTTCCACTTCAAGGGCCGAATGAATGTGGCCATTATACTCTGAAGTATGCGGGATGCTACGATGGTGAAAAGATCGTTGAGAACATTCGAGATAATGACGTGGGTTTCTTGTTGAGCTTTTCACTTTCTGTTTTTGGCTTATTGTGCATCCTTTTTTTATGTGTCATGATTTTTGATAATTTGTTTTATTGTTTTGCAGCCACACATTGTTGATTGGAACGCTGAGGATCTGTATAGAGTTGTGTTCAACCGTAATAACCATCTTATGGTGACGGAGCTTCCCAAGGAGGTTCAGGCTTTGGCTCGTGATGCATAGGATAAATGGTCATTGTCGGTGTACTAAAGTAGGGGTACCTTAGTACCCCAAACTTGTGCACGGGCAGTCGCAGCCTCCCGTGGCAAGGCTTGCCGGGTAACCGCCAAGGTCCTCCACGGTTCCTTCGGAGCCATTCAAGAACAAAGTACTCAAGCCAAGGCGTAAGGCCCCGACAAGAGGAGCTTGCCGGGAAGGCCACACAAGGCACCCCAAGAAGCTTGCTGCGACGCGCTGCGCGTCCCGGCAAGACCCCGACGAGCCCTGGTGCCCACTCCGGCAAGCGCACCTCTACGGAGTGCTGCGCTGCCGTCGAGGACGCACCATCGAGCTCCGTCGTCAAGAAGACCGACTCCGGTAAGTGCTCTGGTGCCCACTCCGGCAAGCGCACCTCTACGGGGTGCCGCGCTACCGTCGAGGACGCACCATCGAGCTCCGTCGGCAAGGAGGCAAGACCCCGGCAAGAGGAGCTTGCCGGGAAGGCTAACCAGGGCCCGGGGAGCCGCAAGCCCCCGGGTGCGACAAGGCGACAACCGCGGCGAGGCGTTTGCCGCGGTTGACCCCCATCTTTTGCCTGCGCTCCAGCGCATCCACCACGTGTCGCTCTGGGGCCCTTCCAGGCGCACGTGGCGGGAGGCTGTGCAGCTAGATGTACACGTTGGCGAACGGCGCTGACAAGATTTCCATCATGGCAGGCGGTGGCGTCCCTAGCGGTCCATTTCCGTGCCGTCTTGGTGACGTAGACAGGCATTTAAGGCCCTTGTCCCCTGCCGTCAGAGTTAGGTATGATACCACTGTAGAGGGCGGTGGAGCCAACTACCACCCCTTTTCCGTTTTTACCGTCATCCCTGTTGCCATCTGTCGGTTACCCCTTTGACGTATAAAAGGAGGCCCATGCGCAACGTTGGGGAGGTTCGGATGTTTTGGAGCTTAGACGCCCATTCTCACGCTCACCCTCGCCAGCTGCTTGGGTGTACTGTAGCACTCGTCGCCCCAGAGCAAGAAGCCAAGACAACCACAAAGCAGGAGTAGGGTTTTACGCATCCGTGCGGCCCGAACCTGGGTAAATCGATCGTCTCCCTCGTGTGCTTCGCCTCGATCTGCTCTTTGTGCAATCCTCGCCCCCCGCCGAACCACAAGGGACCCGGTCCGCCGTGTCCCATAGGTGTCCGAGGGATCAGCAACCCCCGACATCTTTGGCGCGCCAGGTAGGGGGCGTCGAGGCTGTGTGAACCAGATCCGGCGCTCACGCGAGCTAGATCCTCATCATCCTTGTCAACATGCCACCGAAGAAGAAGACTTCGGAGGCGGCCGCTCCGTCCGCGCTGAACCCACCGCCGCAGGAGCAAACGGCTAGTGGGGTAGACGCTGTCGAAAGGACGGGCGTCGACGACGGAGCTCGCGGTACCACCAGGTCCAAGGATAAGGCGGCGCTGCCCGTCGGCGGCGTGGCCGGCTCCCACAACGACTGGGCGCACTCCAAGACTTTGGCGTCCGTACACGCGTCGCGCCCGTCCCAGGAGGCGCGGGACCAGCAGCGTCATGGTACCCACGGTACCATACGCCTGCTGGACCAAGATCAAGCCGGCGGGTCCCGGAGTGCACAAGACCGGCATGCACGCCGGCATGCCGGCGCGAGCGCGGCGCGGTCGCTTGGACATGATACTGCTCCTTCTAACGTGGTTAGAAGTCCGAGCATGTCCCGTTCCTCGCACCGTTCGCCTCCACCGCCCGCCACTCCGGCAGAAGCATTGGCACGGGCCCAACTGCTCCTAGATTACCCTCCAGCGGCGGACAAGATCGACGGCTGGAGGGCCACCATTCAGAGCCTCATCGGCTTCGCCAACGGTGACAATCCGTGGCAGCCGAGTGCATCACAGCCGCGGCAGGTCAGCCAGGCGCGAGCCAGTGGAGGCAAGGCCGGGGAGGGTGCGACCACTGTACACTACCCACATCGAAGGCCAGGATTGCCGGTCCGCCAGATCTACCACGACAGCGGCTCCACCGCGTCGTCAGATCCGCGGACTCGTCGCGATCAGCGCCAAGTTCTCCACGAACGCCAACAAGAAGACGCTCGTACCCGCATCGAGCGCCGAAGAGAAGCGCGACGTCAATCCGACCAGCGCGCTGGGCCTCCTGTTGATATGCACGCGTCAAGGGAACCAGGCAGCTTGCCGTACGTGGTAGGTTGCCCTGCATCTACCCGCAAGCTGCGGCAAGTCCAGTGGCCCAGCCAGAAGAACTTCAAGCCAGACGTACCGGAGAAGTACGACGGCAAGTCGCACCCGTCAGAGTTCCTCAGCATCTACACCATTGCGGTGCAAGCTGCCGGGGGGCGAGACAACAAGGTCCTTGCCAACTACTTCCCGCTAGTGCTCAAGCCCGAGGTCAGGGCCTGGCTCATGCACTTGCCGGACAACTCCATATCCTCTTGGGCAGACTTGTGCCACAAGTTTGTCGGCGCCTTTACGGGCGGCCACAAACCCCATGGCCAAGAGAGTGATCTCCACCTGATCGCTCAGAAGGAAGGAGAACCCCTACGCAAGTATATCCAGAGATTCAGCCGCGTGCAGCGCAACATCCCAGACATCCACCCAGCCGCGGTTATCAGCGTGTTCCATCAGAACGTGCGTAACCGCAGGATGCGGGAGGAGATGGCGATGAGCAGGATGCGAGACGTCAGCGAGCTATACGCCCTGGCCGACCGGTGTGCACGCGCCGAAGAAGGGAGGAAACTCTCGGGTGAGAATACTGAGCCAGGGGGATCTGATAGCGAAGATGCTGCCCCGGCGAAGAAAAACCGGAGGCGCAATAGGAAGAAGAAGGGCGAAGAGGTACTGGCCGTCGAGCAGTCCGGCAGTGAAGGCGGCGCCAAGCAAGCCAAAGTTGGTGGCTCCGGCAAGGAGGTTGCCGCATGCACCAACTGCCAAGCTGTGGCGGCCACCGATAGACAGGACAGCTCCGGAAAGCAGTACTGCAAGATCCACCGCACCAGGGGCCATGACCTCCAGAGCTGCAAGCAAGTCAAGCGGCTCGTCCAGCAACAAAAAGCTGAGTACGAGCGGCGCAACAAGGAGAGAGCCCAAGGAAGTGATGGGGAGGCTGGCAAGAAGCGCGCGGGCCAGGGAGGACTCCGCGGCAAGGACAAGCAGCGGAAAGGGGACAGGCCTCCCCGCGGCCGTGACAAGGATGAAGACGACGACGACAGCGACGAAGATATGGATGGCGCGGAGGCCAGCGAGCAGGAGTTCCAGAAAGCCACGAAAGTTTTGTGCGTTGACGGCGGTGCTTCTCTGCACACCTTGCGCCGCCAACTCAAACAGTGGCGCGCGAAGTCAATGCGGCAAAACCACCCGTCGAAGCGCGCAAGCTTCTGAAATGGTCCAACACCCCTATCATCTTTGATATTGAGGACCACCCAGATCGCACAACTGCGGTCGGGTGTTTGCCGTTGTTGGTCTCGCCAACGATACGCAACCTCAAGGTCACTAAGATGTTAGTGGATGGTGGGGCCGGCTTAAACCTGATCTCCTCCGCTGTGCTCCGGAAGCTCCAGATCCCCGACAGCGAGCTCGAGGAGACCGAAACATTCCAGGGAATCAACCCGGGAAGGAGCAAGCCAAAGGGGAAGGTCGCGTTGCCGGTGACTTTCGGCAGCGAGATGAACTTCAGAACTGAGAGGGTCACTTTCGACGTTGCCGATTTCCCATTGCCCTACAATGGCATACTTGGCCGTCCACCACTGGCCAAGTTCATGGCAGCCTCTCATTATGCATACAACTTGCTCAAGATGCCCGGCCCGATGAACGTCATCTCTGTTCCTGGAGACAAGAAGGATGCCCTTATCTGCGCCGACAAGATCTACCGGGAGGCAACAGCTGCAGCAGACCGTGACACGCCCGCCGCTGAAGCTCCCGGGAAGGGCAAGAAGACCAAGCCCGGCGAATGCTCTGGTGCCCACTCGGGCAAGCGCACCTCCCCGGAGTGCTGCGCTGCTGTCGAGGGCGCACCATCGAGCTCCGTCGGCAAGAAGACCAAGCCCGGCGAGTGCTCTGGTGCCCACTCCGGCAAGCGCACCTCTCCGTAGTGCTGCGCTGCCGTCGAGGACGCACCATCGAGCTCCGCCCGCAAGAAGACCGGGTCTGGCAAGTGCTCTGGTGCCCACTCCGGCGAGCGTACCTCTCCGGAGTGCTGCGCTGCCATCGAGGACACACCATCGAGCTCCTCCCACAAGAAGACCGGGTCCGGCAAGTGCTCTGGTGCCCACTCCGGCGAGCGCACCTCTCCGGAGTGCTGTGCTGCCGTCGAGGACGCACCATCGAGCTCCGCCCGCAAGAAGACCGGGTCCGGCGAGTGCTCTGGTGCCCACTCCGGCAAGCGCACCTCCCGGGAGTGCTGCGCTGCCATCGAGGACGCACCATCGAGCTCCACCGGCAAGCGTGGGAAGTCAATGGTAGCTCCGCCAGAGACCAAGAAGGTGTCCGCCAAGGAGGACGGCATTGGTGGAACCTTCACCATCGGTGCCACGCTTGACCCCAAATAGGAAAGCGCGCTTGTTGCTTTCCTGCGGGCGAACGTCGACGTGTTTGCATGGCAACCGTCTGACATCCCCGGTGTTCCCAGGAAAGTAATTGAGCACCACCTTGCCGTTTGTCCCCATGCGCGGCCCGTCAAGCAGAAAGTCAGGAAGCAGGCGGTGGAGCGCCAAGAGTTCATTGCGGAAGAAATCAAGAAGTTGTAAGCGGCAGGCCTTGTCAGAGGGGTACTCCATCCTACGTGGTTGGCCAATCCTGTAGTCGTGCGCAAGGCAAATGGGAAATGGAGGCTTTGTATAGACTTTACCGATGTTAATAAAGCTTGTCCCAAAGACCCATTTCCCTTGCCGCGCATTGACCAGATTGTTGACTCCACAGCCGGATGTGACCTGCTTTCATTTCTTGACGCATACTCCGGATATCATCAGATCTTCATGGCAGAAGAAGAAGAGGAAAAAACCGCATTCATTACTCCATTTGGCATGTATTGTTTCGTACGGATGCCTTTCGGTTTAAAGAATGCTGGTTCAAATTTTGCAAGAGTAGTCCATGTTGCTTTTGAGCCCCAAATACACAGAAATGTGGAGGCCTACATGGATGACATAGTAGTCAAGAGCAAGGACAGGGCAACTCTGATTCCGAATTTAGATGAAACTTTTGCAAATCTACGCAAGATTAACCTCAAGCTGAATCCTGAGAAGTGCGTGTTTGGATTACCTTCTCGCAAGCTTCTCGGATTCTTCGTATCTCAGCGGGGAATTGAGGCCAATCCCGACAAGATCAAGGCCATCGAGAAAATTGAAGCACCGAAGCGCGTCAAGGATGTGCGAAGACTTGCCGGTTGCGTGGCTGCTCTCAGCAGGTTTATCTCTAGGTCTGCTGAGCGCGCCCTGCCATTTTTCAAAATATTGAAAAAGGCAGGTCCAATGCGATGGACTCCGGAAGCGGAGGCTGCGCTGCAGGACTTAAAGAGATACCTGTCCTCCACTCTGACACTTGTCGCGCCTAAGCCACAAGAGAAGTTGCTGCTGTATATAGCGGCAACCAATCAAGTGGTTAGTGCTGCGTTAGTTGCGGAGAGGGAGGCGGATGATGAGCCAGCAGCCCCGGCAAGCGCATCCAGCGTCAAGCAGGGGGCTCCCCCGGCAAGCCCCGGTCCCGGCAAGGATGGATCTGCGCAGATGCAAGAAGGTTTGCCGAAGAAAATGGTGCAGCGCCCGGTTTACTTTGTCAGCTCCCTTCTACAGGGGGCTAGGTCAAGGTACTCTGGTGTGCAGAAACTGCTTTTCGGCCTCCTCATGGCCTCGAGAAAGCTGCGCCATTACTTCCAGGCCCATGAGATCACAGTCGTCACCCGCTTTCCGCTGAAGAGGATACTGCAGAATCCAGAAGCGACAGGCAGGGTTGTTGAGTGGGCACTGGAACTGT